>NC_064628.1:413257410-413262410 GCF_023864275.1 Schistocerca cancellata
TCGGGCTCCCGGCAAGCGCGCGCGGTTCTTCCCGGATGACGGACCTACCTGGCCCGGCCCCGGACCCGCGCCGCTGTTGGCTCGGGATGCTCTCGGGCGGAATAATCGCTCCCGTCAGCGGCGCTTCAGCTTTGGACAATTTCACGACCCGTCTTGAAACACGGACCAAGGAGTCTAACATGTGCGCGAGTCATTGGGCTGTACGAAACCTAAAGGCGTAATGAAAGTGAAGGTCTCGCCTTGCGCGGGCCGAGGGAGGATGGGGCTTCCCCGCCCTTCACGGGGCGGCGGCCTCCGCACTCCCGGGGCGTCTCGTCCTCATTGCGAGGTGAGGCGCACCTAGAGCGTACACGTTGGGACCCGAAAGATGGTGAACTATGCCTGGCCAGGACGAAGTCAGGGGAAACCCTGATGGAGGTCCGTAGCGATTCTGACGTGCAAATCGATCGTCGGAGCTGGGTATAGGGGCGAAAGACTAATCGAACCATCTAGTAGCTGGTTCCCTCCGAAGTTTCCCTCAGGATAGCTGGTGCTCGTACGAGTCTCATCCGGTAAAGCGAATGATTAGAGGCCTTGGGGCCGAAACGACCTCAACCTATTCTCAAACTTTAAATGGGTGAGATCTCCGGCTTGCTTGATATGCTGAAGCCGCGAGCAAACGACTCGGATCGGAGTGCCAAGTGGGCCACTTTTGGTAAGCAGAACTGGCGCTGTGGGATGAACCAAACGCCGAGTTAAGGCGCCCGAATCGACGCTCATGGGAAACCATGAAAGGCGTTGGTTGCTTAAGACAGCAGGACGGTGGCCATGGAAGTCGGAATCCGCTAAGGAGTGTGTAACAACTCACCTGCCGAAGCAACTAGCCCTGAAAATGGATGGCGCTGAAGCGTCGTGCCTATACTCGGCCGTCAGTCTGGCAGTCATGGCCGGTCCTTGCGGCCGGCCGCGAAGCCCTGACGAGTAGGAGGGTCGCGGCGGTGGGCGCAGAAGGGTCTGGGCGTGAGCCTGCCTGGAGCCGCCGTCGGTGCAGATCTTGGTGGTAGTAGCAAATACTCAAGCGAGGCCCTGGAGGGCTGACGCGGAGAAGGGTTTCGTGTGAACAGCCGTTGCACACGAGTCAGTCGATCCTAAGCCCTAGGAGAAATCCGATGTTGATGGGGGCCGTCATAGCATGATGCACTTTGTGCTGGCCCCCGTTGGGCGAAAGGGAATCCGGTTCCTATTCCGGAACCCGGCAGCGGAACCGATACAAGTCGGGCCCCTCTTTTAGAGATGCTCGTCGGGGTAACCCAAAAGGACCCGGAGACGCCGTCGGGAGATCGGGGAAGAGTTTTCTTTTCTGCATGAGCGTTCGAGTTCCCTGGAATCCTCTAGCAGGGAGATAGGGTTTGGAACGCGAAGAGCACCGCAGTTGCGGCGGTGTCCCGATCTTCCCCTCGGACCTTGAAAATCCGGGAGAGGGCCACGTGGAGGTGTCGCGCCGGTTCGTACCCATATCCGCAGCAGGTCTCCAAGGTGAAGAGCCTCTAGTCGATAGAATAATGTAGGTAAGGGAAGTCGGCAAATTGGATCCGTAACTTCGGGATAAGGATTGGCTCTGAGGATCGGGGCGTGTCGGGCTTGGTCGGGAAGTGGGTCAGCGCTAACGTGCCGGGCCTGGGCGAGGTGAGTGCCGTAGGGGTGCCGGTAAGTGCGGGCGTTTAGCGCGGGCGTGGTCTGCTCTCGCCGTTGGTTGGCCTCGTGCTGGCCGGCGGTGCAGGATGCGCGCGCCTGCGCGGCGTTCGTGCCCCGGTGCTTCAACCTGCGCGCAGGATCCGAGCTCGGTCCCGTGCCTTGGCCTCCCACGGATCTTCCTTGCTGCGAGGCCGCGTCCGCCTTAGCGTGCTCCTCCGGGGGCGCGCGGGTGCGCGGATTCTCTTCGGCCGCCATTCAACGATCAACTCAGAACTGGCACGGACTGGGGGAATCCGACTGTCTAATTAAAACAAAGCATTGCGATGGCCCTAGCGGGTGTTGACGCAATGTGATTTCTGCCCAGTGCTCTGAATGTCAACGTGAAGAAATTCAAGCAAGCGCGGGTAAACGGCGGGAGTAACTATGACTCTCTTAAGCTCACATGATGCGTCATATACGGATCCTCTCGGTCCACTCCTTAGCACCCTATTGGTGTCGAGTGGATGATGGTTCGCTTAGCCTCTCGGTGGGAAATCCTAGCTCTGGCCTTCACGTGGCGGGAGTCGTGAGAGGTTCTGAGGAAGGTTATGCCTTGGTGTAAGTCTTCCAAAGTTCCTCGACCGACAGAGCAGGGTGTCTTTTAGGGCATGGGGGTTGCCTCCCCCCATGTCTTTGTTCCAGCTGGCCCGACAAGAAGAAGCAAACGTGGTACCAGGCCTCCCACTGGAGCGCCTGTGCCAGCTGATGAGCCACCTTGCCAGCCAACCGATGCGGGTCGAGCGCCGCTCCCCATCATCTGTCCTGACTGCTCGCGGTCATTCTCCACCAAGACCGGGCTCGGTGTCCGCCGGCGCCGTGCTCATCCCTCTGCAGCCAATGCAGAAATACAGACGGAGAGGAAGAAGGCCAGGTGGTCCGAAGAGGAACTGATGCGTTTGGCTCATGCCGAAGCAACCCTAACCATCCACGGTTGCAAGTTCCTTAACCAGGAGCTCACCAAGGCCTTCCCTGCGCGAACGCTGGAGTCCATCAAGTGCCAGCGTAGGGCGCAGGCCTTCAAGGACATGGTGGCGAGGTTTGTCACTGAGCTCTCCAGCTGTGGTCACGGTTCTCGTGATCCTGATGCTGAGCCTGGTGACGGATCCCCCCCATTTACAGTCTCCACCTCAGGGGGATGACGTTGACCTTGCCATCTGGTCCTTCATGGGTGATCTCCCTCCATCAGGCCGCCGATTTCGATCTCTTGACGCTATTCTAGCTCTGGGTCCTACCACTAGCCGGGATACTACCCGGGCATTGTTGCTACCTGCTTTGGATGAAGTGGGGAGCATGGAACCAGCTCTCCATCAAGCTGGAAATGCAAGGATCCAACAGCCTCCAGAGCGGAAGCGTGCTCGAAGAAGGTGGGAATATGCAGTAGTTCAGCGTGCCTTCAAGAAGAATGCGGCACGTTGCATTAACGGGCTTCTCGATGGCACTCTTCTGCATCAGCCCCCGTCCATCCCGGGGCTGATTGAGTATTGGACAGACCTTTTTTCTCCACCTCGTGTCAGGTCTCGGCCTCCACGGGGCGAGGGTCTGTCCGAGAGGCTGTTGCCATTCTCAAAGATGGTAGCCTTTCACGAACTATGGGCTCCCATCACAGCGGAAGAAGCGGCTGCTGCCCTACCACCTCGAAGCTCAGCTGCAGGCCCAGATGGTCTCACACCGACCCAGTTGCGTCGCCTTCCCCGGGAGGTTTTCCTTAAAATCCTGAATATCCTTCTCCTTTCCCGTTCCCTTCCATCCCGTCTCCTACAGGCCAGGACCACCCTGCTGCCCAAGAAGACCGCCGCAGCATCCCCTGCTGACTTCCGTCCGATTACAGTGTGCTCGGTGCTAACCAGAGCTTTCCATAAGGTTCTGGTTGGCCGCCTTATGCGCTTCTGCACTTTGGATGGTCGTCAGCGGGCTTTCATCCCTCAGGATGGGATGCTTCATAACACCTTTATCCTGGATCTGGCGATGACTCAGGCGCGGAGGGCCGCCGGTTCGCTGTACTTGGCGTCCCTGGATGTGTCAAGGGCCTTCGACTCGCTTTCTCATGGTGCCCTTGGCCCTGTGCTGAGAGCCCATGGTCTGCCGGTCGAGTTCGTTGACTACATCCAGGGGTGCTATGGGTCGGGATCGACGGTTATCTGCGCTGGTGGGAAGTCGTCCGATCTGGTGCGGCCTTCGAGGGGTGTTCGGCAGGGTGATCCTCTGTCCCCCATCCTTTTTAACATGGCAGTAGACATGCTCTTATCCCGTCTCCCTGAGCACGTTGGGGCACGCATTCTTGGACGGCGAGTAAATGCTGCTGCATTCGCCGACGACCTCTTGCTGTTCGCCGAGACTCGTGATGGATTGCAGGAACTACTCACCATCGCCACGTCGGCCCTGGGTGACCTCGGGCTCGAGGTCAACCCATGGAAGTGCTTCTCTCTCGCCCTGGTGTCATCAGGCCGGGAGAAGAAGACCAAGGTCGACGAGACAGTCATCTTTCGTGCTGGTGTTCACAACATTCCAGCACTTGCGATGGGAGATACATTTAAGTATTTGGGACTGCAATTCACCACGTGCGGACGAAGTCTTTTCCATCCTCGGCGAGAGGTCGAGAAGCAGCTCGACATCATCAAGCGTGCTCCACTAAAGCCTCAGCAGAGACTATATTCCCTTCGATCTGTAATCCTCCCGGGTATCTATCACGGTTTAGCCTTGGGGAGAACTCGTCTGGGGGCCCTTTCATCCCTGGATGTCTGCGTGCGTGCAGCCGTTCGAGCCTGGCTGCGTTTGCCAGCGGATACACCTGTTGGATATTTCCACGCCCCAATAACTCATGGGGGCTTGGGGGTTCCATCAGCCCGCTGGCTTGGTCCACTTCTTCGAAGGAGGAGGCTGGCCAAGATGCAGGCATTGGGTGTGGCTGTCGACGACTCTTCCCAGGACTTGCTGCGGCGTGAGATCCTCCAACTAGACAACGCCTTGCAATGGCGTGGGGACGTGATTAAGTCCAGTTACCAACTGGGTCGGTGTTGGGCCGAGCGCCTCCACTCCTCAGTTGATGGCTCTGCGTTACGGAAGTCTGCCCAAACACCCGGGCAGCACTGCTGGGTATCCACCACTCGGCAGTTCGTCACAGGCCGCGATTTCATCACCTGTCTACGTGCCAGGATTAATGCCTTGCCGACCAGGGCACGACTCCTGCGTGGCAGGGAGGGTGACACCAGGTGCCGTGGTGGCTGCAACGCAACGGAAACGGCTAACCACGTTATCCAGCAATGTTGGAGGAGCGATGGGGCTCGCAT
>NC_064628.1:413267410-413269910 GCF_023864275.1 Schistocerca cancellata
ATGTACTGAATGATACGCTGTGGCACATGTGTGACCGTACAACGACTGCGCCCAACAACAGCGAACCATACGGTCCAAATGTTGTGCACTCAGCCACGTGCCGTCTCCCCATAACAGCTACATTGCAGTGTGGTACGCCATAGAGACGTGTGGGAGTAACGGACGCCCTGGATGGCGATCAGCATGAGCCGTCTGTTGATGTAGTGGCGCGTGTATTCAAACGTAGTCGTCTCTTCTCACACAGTGTGATAGCATGGTGCACCGCGTTCCACATCTGCGACATGGTACAGATGCTGGTTGACAGTCGGTCTCGTAATGGACATCGCATACGTAGGGGGGCCACCTCCCACGTGTTCTCTAGTCGTGCACATTTTGTTGCGTGTATGTGGGCAGACGTAGTGTGTCGTGACACCTAACAGACAGGTATGCAATAATCGTTGCATTTGCAAAGTGGGATGGACGTCTACGTTTGCTGGTGACGTTACGCAAATGAACAACTGGTAAACCCATTGTGGTGCGGTAGTTGTTGCTGGAGGTAAATCAGTAAGGGCAAATCTGTGTGTGAAGCGATACGCGGCGGTGGCTGGGTGGGACCGTCCCCGGCCGGTGAGGGGGGGCCGCCCGGCGTGCTGGCCGCGCGGTGCGTGGGCGCACGCGCTACAGCCGGCTGGTGGGGGCGCCCAGTGGCAGGCGCGCCGGCCGACGGACGCGGCAGGCGGCGCAGCTGCGCGCCGGGGCACCCTGCGCGCGGCGCCGGGCGGCCAAAGTGGGTCCTCGCGGGCCCGGTGCGAAGCGCGGTGGACATCTGCAGTGTGCTGGTCCGACTGAGGACTGTGTGCGTTGAGGATGCGCCGCCGCCCGGCACTCGGCGCCGCGACGCCGTCTGCTGCTCGGTCGCCCCAGCGGTTCTCGCTGGTGGTTTGTATCGCAGTTGTGCAGACGTGTTGGCACGTGCGCTGTGCTGGGAGAGTTCGCTTCGGCACCCACGTGGGGCCTTTGCCCTTCTGTGGCGCTGGCGTTGGAGCTGCCGGTCACCGTAGGTGGCGCGTGTTGTCTCCCGCCGGCAATGCCACGACAGCACGCTCCCGGGCCTCTGTCGGCAGCGGCAAGCTCAGTTGGGAGCACGGGTGGTCGCACCTAAAGCGTCTACTCGCCTAACTCCGGGCGATTGCGCCTCTCTCGAACCCGACCAAGTACTTAGGACGGCGCTGCGCGCCGCCGGGACCTGAGAGGGTTTCGAGGTGTATTGTGCAGGGGAGCTCAGCCTCCTCCTGTTTGCAGAATAATTGAGCGGACGCTTGCGTGTTCGCGCGGGCCCCTGGGACACACTCCCGGGCGGCCGGCTGCTCAGCTCTAGTTGACGCAGCTCCCTGGTTGATCCTGCCAGTAGTCATATGCTTGTCTCAAAGATTAAGCCATGCATGTCTCAGTACAAGCCGCATTAAGGTGAAACCGCGAATGGCTCATTAAATCAGTTATGGTTCCTTAGATCGTACCCACGTTACTTGGATAACTGTGGTAATTCTAGAGCTAATACATGCAAACAGAGTCCCGACCAGAGATGGAAGGGACGCTTTTATTAGATCAAAACCAATCGGTCGGCTCGTCCGGTCCGTTTGCCTTGGTGACTCTGAATAACTTTGGGCTGATCGCACGGTCCTCGTACCGGCGACGCATCTTTCAAATGTCTGCCTTATCAACTGTCGATGGTAGGTTCTGCGCCTACCATGGTTGTAACGGGTAACGGGGAATCAGGGTTCGATTCCGGAGAGGGAGCCTGAGAAACGGCTACCACATCCAAGGAAGGCAGCAGGCGCGCAAATTACCCACTCCCGGCACGGGGAGGTAGTGACGAAAAATAACGATACGGGACTCATCCGAGGCCCCGTAATCGGAATGAGTACACTTTAAATCCTTTAACGAGTATCTATTGGAGGGCAAGTCTGGTGCCAGCAGCTGCGGTAATTCCAGCTCCAATAGCGTATATTAAAGTTGTTGCGGTTAAAAAGCTCGTAGTTGGATTTGTGTCCCACGCTGTTGGTTCACCGCCCGTCGGTGTTTAACTGGCATGTATCGTGGGACGTCCTGCCGGTGGGGCGAGCCGAAGGCGTGCGACCGCCTCGTGCGTGTTCGTGCGTCCCGAGGCGGACCCCGTTGAAATCCTACCAAGGTGCTCTTTATTGAGTGTCTGGGTGGGCCGGCACGTTTACTTTGAACAAATTAGAGTGCTTAAAGCAGGCAAGCCCGCCTGAATACTGTGTGCATGGAATAATGGAATAGGACCTCGGTTCTATTTTGTTGGTTTTCGGAACCCGAGGTAATGATTAATAGGGACAGGCGGGGGCATTCGTATTGCGACGTTAGAGGTGAAATTCTTGGATCGTCGCAAGACGAACAGAAGCGAAAGCATTTGCCAAGTATGTTTTCATTAATCAAGAACGAAAGTTAGAGGTTCGAAGGCGATCAGATACCGCCCTAGTTCTAACCATAAACGATGCCA
>NC_064628.1:413277410-413279910 GCF_023864275.1 Schistocerca cancellata
ACTGCTGTGACAAACTGAAGCTGCCTCAGACATTCACTTACAATGATCACTACCAACGAACCTCGGCCCCCCCCCCCCCCCAACACACTCTCTTACCACGTTGTGTACTGTAATCCAACCCATTTTGCACCTTAACCTAACCAAATTCGTAACGCAATGTAACGCAATTCGTAACGCAATGTAACGCAATTTGTACCGCAATGTAACGCAATTTGTACCGCAATGTAACGCAATTTGTACCGCAATGTAACGCAATTTGTGCCTTAACCTAACCCAAGTTGTGCCTTAACCTAACCCAAGTTGTGCCTTAACCTAACCCAAGTTGTGCCTTAACCTAACCCAAGTTGTGCCTTAACCTAACCCAAGTTGTGCCTTAACCTAACCCAAGTTGTGCCTTAACCTAACCCAAGTTGTGCCTTAACCTAACCCACGTTGTGCCTTAACCTAACCCACGTTGTGCCTTAACCTAACCCACGTTGTGCCTTAACCTAACCCACGTTGTGCCTTAACCTAACCCACGTTGTGCCTTAACCTAACCCACGTTGTGCCTTAACCTAACCCACGTTGTGCCTTAACCTAACCCACGTTGTGCCTTAACCTAACCCACGTTGTGCCTTAACCTAACCCACGTTGTGCCTTAACCTAACCCACGTTGTGCCTTAACCTAACCCACGTTGTGCCTTAACCTAACCCACGTTGTGCCTTAACCTAACCCACGTTGTGCCTTAACCTAACCCACGTTGTGCCTTAACCTAACCCACGTTGTGCCTTTACCTAACCCACGTTGTGCCTTAACCTAACCCACGTTGTGCCTTAACCTAACCCACGTTGTGCCTTAACCTGCTCTGTAATTGGCATATGACACGTTACATTAATCTAGTGTTGTCTAACCACAACCCTCTGAATATAGTTCGCTACTCGCACCGCCCACCCTCTTGTGTATCGTTTCATGTTCAACACTTCGCAAGTGTTGCTTACTTTTTACATGCTCCCGCTGTACACTGTAATGTGGACGACTGCAGGATGTACATGGCCCCCCCCCCCTCCCCCCTGCCTTCGCACGCTGGTCGTTCAGGTGCTTGCGTGTTCAATGCCCTTCGCAGCTGTTCACTGGCATTCGCATGTCGAAGCGCTCAGTCTACGTCGTGGTACGGCCTGTGTCCACTGTCCGCTGATGTCGTAAGCTTAACCCTCACATTGTACTGCACATAGGTCCGTATGTACTGAATGATACGCTGTGGCACATGTGTGACCGTACAACGACTGCGCCCAACAACAGCGAACCATACGGTCCAAATGTTGTGCACTCAGCCACGTGCCGTCTCCCCATAACAGCTACATTGCAGTGTGGTACGCCATAGAGACGTGTGGGAGTAACGGACGCCCTGGATGGCGATCAGCATGAGCCGTCTGTTGATGTAGTGGCGCGTGTATTCAAACGTAGTCGTCTCTTCTCACACAGTGTGATAGCATGGTGCACCGCGTTCCACATCTGCGACATGGTACAGATGCTGGTTGACAGTCGGTCTCGTAATGGACATCGCATACGTAGGGGGGCCACCTCCCACGTGTTCTCTAGTCGTGCACATTTTGTTGCGTGTATGTGGGCAGACGTAGTGTGTCGTGACACCTAACAGACAGGTATGCAATAATCGTTGCATTTGCAAAGTGGGATGGACGTCTACGTTTGCTGGTGACGTTACGCAAATGAACAACTGGTAAACCCATTGTGGTGCGGTAGTTGTTGCTGGAGGTAAATCAGTAAGGGCAAATCTGTGTGTGAAGCGATACGCGGCGGTGGCTGGGTGGGACCGTCCCCGGCCGGTGAGGGGGGGCCGCCCGGCGTGCTGGCCGCGCGGTGCGTGGGCGCACGCGCTACAGCCGGCTGGTGGGGGCGCCCAGTGGCAGGCGCGCCGGCCGACGGACGCGGCAGGCGGCGCAGCTGCGCGCCGGGGCACCCTGCGCGCGGCGCCGGGCGGCCAAAGTGGGTCCTCGCGGGCCCGGTGCGAAGCGCGGTGGACATCTGCAGTGTGCTGGTCCGACTGAGGACTGTGTGCGTTGAGGATGCGCCGCCGCCCGGCACTCGGCGCCGCGACGCCGTCTGCTGCTCGGTCGCCCCAGCGGTTCTCGCTGGTGGTTTGTATCGCAGTTGTGCAGACGTGTTGGCACGTGCGCTGTGCTGGGAGAGTTCGCTTCGGCACCCACGTGGGGCCTTTGCCCTTCTGTGGCGCTGGCGTTGGAGCTGCCGGTCACCGTAGGTGGCGCGTGTTGTCTCCCGCCGGCAATGCCACGACAGCACGCTCCCGGGCCTCTGTCGGCAGCGGCAAGCTCAGTTGGGAGCACGGGTGGTCGCACCTAAAGCGTCTACTCGCCTAACTCCGGGCGATTGCGCCTCTCTCGAACCCGACCAAGTACTTAGGACGGCGCTGCGCGCCGCCGGGACCTGAGAGGGTTTCGAGGTGTATTGTGCAGGGGAGCTCAGCCTCCTCCTGTTTGCAGA
>NC_064628.1:413289910-413292410 GCF_023864275.1 Schistocerca cancellata
TGATGTCGTAAGCTTAACCCTCACATTGTACTGCACATAGGTCCGTATGTACTGAATGATACGCTGTGGCACATGTGTGACCGTACAACGACTGCGCCCAACAACAGCGAACCATACGGTCCAAATGTTGTGCACTCAGCCACGTGCCGTCTCCCCATAACAGCTACATTGCAGTGTGGTACGCCATAGAGACGTGTGGGAGTAACGGACGCCCTGGATGGCGATCAGCATGAGCCGTCTGTTGATGTAGTGGCGCGTGTATTCAAACGTAGTCGTCTCTTCTCACACAGTGTGATAGCATGGTGCACCGCGTTCCACATCTGCGACATGGTACAGATGCTGGTTGACAGTCGGTCTCGTAATGGACATCGCATACGTAGGGGGGCCACCTCCCACGTGTTCTCTAGTCGTGCACATTTTGTTGCGTGTATGTGGGCAGACGTAGTGTGTCGTGACACCTAACAGACAGGTATGCAATAATCGTTGCATTTGCAAAGTGGGATGGACGTCTACGTTTGCTGGTGACGTTACGCAAATGAACAACTGGTAAACCCATTGTGGTGCGGTAGTTGTTGCTGGAGGTAAATCAGTAAGGGCAAATCTGTGTGTGAAGCGATACGCGGCGGTGGCTGGGTGGGACCGTCCCCGGCCGGTGAGGGGGGGCCGCCCGGCGTGCTGGCCGCGCGGTGCGTGGGCGCACGCGCTACAGCCGGCTGGTGGGGGCGCCCAGTGGCAGGCGCGCCGGCCGACGGACGCGGCAGGCGGCGCAGCTGCGCGCCGGGGCACCCTGCGCGCGGCGCCGGGCGGCCAAAGTGGGTCCTCGCGGGCCCGGTGCGAAGCGCGGTGGACATCTGCAGTGTGCTGGTCCGACTGAGGACTGTGTGCGTTGAGGATGCGCCGCCGCCCGGCACTCGGCGCCGCGACGCCGTCTGCTGCTCGGTCGCCCCAGCGGTTCTCGCTGGTGGTTTGTATCGCAGTTGTGCAGACGTGTTGGCACGTGCGCTGTGCTGGGAGAGTTCGCTTCGGCACCCACGTGGGGCCTTTGCCCTTCTGTGGCGCTGGCGTTGGAGCTGCCGGTCACCGTAGGTGGCGCGTGTTGTCTCCCGCCGGCAATGCCACGACAGCACGCTCCCGGGCCTCTGTCGGCAGCGGCAAGCTCAGTTGGGAGCACGGGTGGTCGCACCTAAACCGTCTACTCGCCTAACTCCGGGCGATTGCGCCTCTCTCGAACCCGACCAAGTACTTAGGACGGCGCTGCGCGCCGCCGGGACCTGAGAGGGTTTCGAGGTGTATTGTGCAGGGGAGCTCAGCCTCCTCCTGTTTGCAGAATAATTGAGCGGACGCTTGCGTGTTCGCGCGGGCCCCTGGGACACACTCCCGGGCGGCCGGCTGCTCAGCTCTAGTTGACGCAGCTCCCTGGTTGATCCTGCCAGTAGTCATATGCTTGTCTCAAAGATTAAGCCATGCATGTCTCAGTACAAGCCGCATTAAGGTGAAACCGCGAATGGCTCATTAAATCAGTTATGGTTCCTTAGATCGTACCCACGTTACTTGGATAACTGTGGTAATTCTAGAGCTAATACATGCAAACAGAGTCCCGACCAGAGATGGAAGGGACGCTTTTATTAGATCAAAACCAATCGGTCGGCTCGTCCGGTCCGTTTGCCTTGGTGACTCTGAATAACTTTGGGCTGATCGCACGGTCCTCGTACCGGCGACGCATCTTTCAAATGTCTGCCTTATCAACTGTCGATGGTAGGTTCTGCGCCTACCATGGTTGTAACGGGTAACGGGGAATCAGGGTTCGATTCCGGAGAGGGAGCCTGAGAAACGGCTACCACATCCAAGGAAGGCAGCAGGCGCGCAAATTACCCACTCCCGGCACGGGGAGGTAGTGACGAAAAATAACGATACGGGACTCATCCGAGGCCCCGTAATCGGAATGAGTACACTTTAAATCCTTTAACGAGTATCTATTGGAGGGCAAGTCTGGTGCCAGCAGCCGCGGTAATTCCAGCTCCAATAGCGTATATTAAAGTTGTTGCGGTTAAAAAGCTCGTAGTTGGATTTGTGTCCCACGCTGTTGGTTCACCGCCCGTCGGTGTTTAACTGGCATGTATCGTGGGACGTCCTGCCGGTGGGGCGAGCCGAAGGCGTGCGACCGCCTCGTGCGTGTTCGTGCGTCCCGAGGCGGACCCCGTTGAAATCCTACCAAGGTGCTCTTTATTGAGTGTCTGGGTGGGCCGGCACGTTTACTTTGAACAAATTAGAGTGCTTAAAGCAGGCAAGCCCGCCTGAATACTGTGTGCATGGAATAATGGAATAGGACCTCGGTTCTATTTTGTTGGTTTTCGGAACCCGAGGTAATGATTAATAGGGACAGGCGGGGGCATTCGTATTGCGACGTTAGAGGTGAAATTCTTGGATCGTCGCAAGACGAACAGAAGCGAAAGCATTTGCCAAGTATGTTTTCATTAATCAAGAACGAAAGTTAGAGGTT
>NC_064628.1:413299910-413304910 GCF_023864275.1 Schistocerca cancellata
TCTGTCCACGACAGGAGCCCCAACGCCAGTGCCTGCGTCGCACGAAGTAGTCAACCGACAATCACTCCACCCGCACCCGCACGTGCCCCGCCCAAATCGCAACCCAAGCGGATGAACGGCGGACTCTTCCCACACTCGTACGTTGCAATCCACCCCTATATCTTGCGTTTCATGAAGAGTTATATCCAATATGCCAAATTCCCGCTGTCCCTATACATGCTGTAAGTCTGTGCACACAATATGAACCACACCTCAGCGAGACACTCTATCACACATTACTCTCTGCCTGTAACAGACACAGATACAATATGTAAGCACCAGCATGGACCAACGTCCGGTGCATCCTCTCCGCCACAGTACACCATCCACACTATGATAACCACACCAGGGGGTCCAATTATAAAATAGAATATCCCACCCGTCCGACATCCACAATTGCTCAGATAAGCCACCAACACCCACACATGTCCTACACAGGGGTGCACCCAACACCACCACACTGCCTCCTGTTACGGCACAGAAACAATGGCAGGAATGAATCACACAGGTCTGCCGCTCCCTTGCCGCAACCACAGACGCGGCGCGCCTCCAGTCACGAGCGAAAAGCGCATAAGCGCATCCTGACGAGACATAACTGCTGTGACAAACTGAAGCTGCCTCAGACATTCACTTACAATGATCACTACCAACGAACCTCGGGCCCCCCCCCCCCCCCAACACACTCTCTTACCACGTTGTGTACTGTAATCCAACCCATTTTGCACCTTAACCTAACCAAATTCGTAACGCAATGTAACGCAATTCGTAACGCAATGTAACGCAATTTGTACCGCAATGTAACGCAATTTGTACCGCAATGTAACGCAATTTGTACCGCAATGTAACGCAATTTGTGCCTTAACCTAACCCAAGTTGTGCCTTAACCTAACCCAAGTTGTGCCTTAACCTAACCCAAGTTGTGCCTTAACCTAACCCAAGTTGTGCCTTAACCTAACCCAAGTTGTGCCTTAACCTAACCCAAGTTGTGCCTTAACCTAACCCAAGTTGTGCCTTAACCTAACCCAAGTTGTGCCTTAACCTAACCCAAGTTGTGCCTTAACCTAACCCAAGTTGTGCCTTAACCTAACCCACGTTGTGCCTTAACCTAACCCACGTTGTGCCTTAACCTAACCCACGTTGTGCCTTAACCTAACCCACGTTGTGCCTTAACCTAACCCACGTTGTGCCTTAACCTAACCCACGTTGTGCCTTAACCTAACCCACGTTGTGCCTTAACCTAACCCACGTTGTGCCTTAACCTAACCCACGTTGTGCCTTAACCTAACCCACGTTGTGCCTTAACCTAACCCACGTTGTGCCTTAACCTAACCCACGTTGTGCCTTAACCTAACCCACGTTGTGCCTTAACCTAACCCACGTTGTGCCTTAACCTAACCCACGTTGTGCCTTAACCTAACCCACGTTGTGCCTTAACCTAACCCACGTTGTGCCTTAACCTAACCCACGTTGTGCCTTAACCTAACCCACGTTGTGCCTTAACCTAACCCACGTTGTGCCTTAACCTAACCCACGTTGTGCCTTAACCTAACCCACGTTGTGCCTTAACCTAACCCACGTTGTGCCTTAACCTGCTCTGTAATTGGCATATGACACGTTACATTAATCTAGTGTTGTCTAACCACAACCCTCTGAATATAGTTCGCTACTCGCACCGCCCACCCTCTTGTGTATCGTTTCATGTTCAACACTTCGCAAGTGTTGCTTACTTTTTACATGCTCCCGCTGTACACTGTAATGTGGACGACTGCAGGATGTACATGGCCCCCCCCCCTCCCCCCTGCCTTCGCACGCTGGTCGTTCAGGTGCTTGCGTGTTCAATGCCCTTCGCAGCTGTTCACTGGCATTCGCATGTCGAAGCGCTCAGTCTACGTCGTGGTACGGCCTGTGTCCACTGTCCGCTGATGTCGTAAGCTTAACCCTCACATTGTACTGCACATAGGTCCGTATGTACTGAATGATACGCTGTGGCACATGTGTGACCGTACAACGACTGCGCCCAACAACAGCGAACCATACGGTCCAAATGTTGTGCACTCAGCCACGTGCCGTCTCCCCATAACAGCTACATTGCAGTGTGGTACGCCATAGAGACGTGTGGGAGTAACGGACGCCCTGGATGGCGATCAGCATGAGCCGTCTGTTGATGTAGTGGCGCGTGTATTCAAACGTAGTCGTCTCTTCTCACACAGTGTGATAGCATGGTGCACCGCGTTCCACATCTGCGACATGGTACAGATGCTGGTTGACAGTCGGTCTCGTAATGGACATCGCATACGTAGGGGGGCCACCTCCCACGTGTTCTCTAGTCGTGCACATTTTGTTGCGTGTATGTGGGCAGACGTAGTGTGTCGTGACACCTAACAGACAGGTATGCAATAATCGTTGCATTTGCAAAGTGGGATGGACGTCTACGTTTGCTGGTGACGTTACGCAAATGAACAACTGGTAAACCCATTATGGTGCGGTAGTTGTTGCTGGAGGTAAATCAGTAAGGGCAAATCTGTGTGTGAAGCGATACGCGGCGGTGGCTGGGTGGGACCGTCCCCGGCCGGTGAGGGGGGGCCGCCCGGCGTGCTGGCCGCGCGGTGCGTGGGCGCACGCGCTACAGCCGGCTGGTGGGGGCGCCCAGTGGCAGGCGCGCCGGCCGACGGACGCGGCAGGCGGCGCAGCTGCGCGCCGGGGCACCCTGCGCGCGGCGCCGGGCGGCCAAAGTGGGTCCTCGCGGGCCCGGTGCGAAGCGCGGTGGACATCTGCAGTGTGCTGGTCCGACTGAGGACTGTGTGCGTTGAGGATGCGCCGCCGCCCGGCACTCGGCGCCGCGACGCCGTCTGCTGCTCGGTCGCCCCAGCGGTTCTCGCTGGTGGTTTGTATCGCAGTTGTGCAGACGTGTTGGCACGTGCGCTGTGCTGGGAGAGTTCGCTTCGGCACCCACGTGGGGCCTTTGCCCTTCTGTGGCGCTGGCGTTGGAGCTGCCGGTCACCGTAGGTGGCGCGTGTTGTCTCCCGCCGGCAATGCCACGACAGCACGCTCCCGGGCCTCTGTCGGCAGCGGCAAGCTCAGTTGGGAGCACGGGTGGTCGCACCTAAAGCGTCTACTCGCCTAACTCCGGGCGATTGCGCCTCTCTCGAACCCGACCAAGTACTTAGGACGGCGCTGCGCGCCGCCGGGACCTGAGAGGGTTTCGAGGTGTATTGTGCAGGGGAGCTCAGCCTCCTCCTGTTTGCAGAATAATTGAGCGGACGCTTGCGTGTTCGCGCGGGCCCCTGGGACACACTCCCGGGCGGCCGGCTGCTCAGCTCTAGTTGACGCAGCTCCCTGGTTGATCCTGCCAGTAGTCATATGCTTGTCTCAAAGATTAAGCCATGCATGTCTCAGTACAAGCCGCATTAAGGTGAAACCGCGAATGGCTCATTAAATCAGTTATGGTTCCTTAGATCGTACCCACGTTACTTGGATAACTGTGGTAATTCTAGAGCTAATACATGCAAACAGAGTCCCGACCAGAGATGGAAGGGACGCTTTTATTAGATCAAAACCAATCGGTCGGCTCGTCCGGTCCGTTTGCCTTGGTGACTCTGAATAACTTTGGGCTGATCGCACGGTCCTCGTACCGGCGACGCATCTTTCAAATGTCTGCCTTATCAACTGTCGATGGTAGGTTCTGCGCCTACCATGGTTGTAACGGGTAACGGGGAATCAGGGTTCGATTCCGGAGAGGGAGCCTGAGAAACGGCTACCACATCCAAGGAAGGCAGCAGGCGCGCAAATTACCCACTCCCGGCACGGGGAGGTAGTGACGAAAAATAACGATACGGGACTCATCCGAGGCCCCGTAATCGGAATGAGTACACTTTAAATCCTTTAACGAGTATCTATTGGAGGGCAAGTCTGGTGCCAGCAGCCGCGGTAATTCCAGCTCCAATAGCGTATATTAAAGTTGTTGCGGTTAAAAAGCTCGTAGTTGGATTTGTGTCCCACGCTGTTGGTTCACCGCCCGTCGGTGTTTAACTGGCATGTATCGTGGGACGTCCTGCCGGTGGGGCGAGCCGAAGGCGTGCGACCGCCTCGTGCGTGTTCGTGCGTCCCGAGGCGGACCCCGTTGAAATCCTACCAAGGTGCTCTTTATTGAGTGTCTGGGTGGGCCGGCACGTTTACTTTGAACAAATTAGAGTGCTTAAAGCAGGCAAGCCCGCCTGAATACTGTGTGCATGGAATAATGGAATAGGACCTCGGTTCTATTTTGTTGGTTTTCGGAACCCGAGGTAATGATTAATAGGGACAGGCGGGGGCATTCGTATTGCGACGTTAGAGGTGAAATTCTTGGATCGTCGCAAGACGAACAGAAGCGAAAGCATTTGCCAAGTATGTTTTCATTAATCAAGAACGAAAGTTAGAGGTTCGAAGGCGATCAGATACCGCCCTAGTTCTAACCATAAACGATGCCAGCCAGCGATCCGCCGCAGTTCCTCCGATGACTCGGCGGGCAGCCTCCGGGAAACCAAAGCTTTTGGGTTCCGGGGGAAGTATGGTTGCAAAGCTGAAACTTAAAGGAATTGACGGAAGGGCACCACCAGGAGTGGAGCCTGCGGCTTAATTTGACTCAACACGGGAAACCTCACCAGGCCCGGACACCGGAAGGATTGACAGATTGATAGCTCTTTCTTGATTCGGTGGGTGGTGGTGCATGGCCGTTCTTAGTTGGTGGAGCGATTTGTCTGGTTAATTCCGATAACGAACGAGACTCTAGCCTGCTAACTAGTCGCGTGACATCCTTCGTGCTGTCAGCGATTACTTTTCTTCTTAGAGGGACAGGCGGCTTCTAGCCGCACGAGATTGAGCAATAACAGGTCTGTGATGCCCTTAGATGTTCTGGGCCGCACGCGCGCTACACTGAAGGAATCAGCGTGTCTTCCTAGGCCGAAAGGTCGGGGTAACCCGCT
>NC_064628.1:413307410-413309910 GCF_023864275.1 Schistocerca cancellata
GACGCTCATGGGAAACCATGAAAGGCGTTGGTTGCTTAAGACAGCAGGACGGTGGCCATGGAAGTCGGAATCCGCTAAGGAGTGTGTAACAACTCACCTGCCGAAGCAACTAGCCCTGAAAATGGATGGCGCTGAAGCGTCGTGCCTATACTCGGCCGTCAGTCTGGCAGTCATGGCCGGTCCTTGCGGCCGGCCGCGAAGCCCTGACGAGTAGGAGGGTCGCGGCGGTGGGCGCAGAAGGGTCTGGGCGTGAGCCTGCCTGGAGCCGCCGTCGGTGCAGATCTTGGTGGTAGTAGCAAATACTCCAGCGAGGCCCTGGAGGGCTGACGCGGAGAAGGGTTTCGTGTGAACAGCCGTTGCACACGAGTCAGTCGATCCTAAGCCCTAGGAGAAATCCGATGTTGATGGGGGCCGTCATAGCATGATGCACTTTGTGCTGGCCCCCGTTGGGCGAAAGGGAATCCGGTTCCTATTCCGGAACCCGGCAGCGGAACCGATACAAGTCGGGCCCCTCTTTTAGAGATGCTCGTCGGGGTAACCCAAAAGGACCCGGAGACGCCGTCGGGAGATCGGGGAAGAGTTTTCTTTTCTGCATGAGCGTTCGAGTTCCCTGGAATCCTCTAGCAGGGAGATAGGGTTTGGAACGCGAAGAGCACCGCAGTTGCGGCGGTGTCCCGATCTTCCCCTCGGACCTTGAAAATCCGGGAGAGGGCCACGTGGAGGTGTCGCGCCGGTTCGTACCCATATCCGCAGCAGGTCTCCAAGGTGAAGAGCCTCTAGTCGATAGAATAATGTAGGTAAGGGAAGTCGGCAAATTGGATCCGTAACTTCGGGATAAGGATTGGCTCTGAGGATCGGGGCGTGTCGGGCTTGGTCGGGAAGTGGGTCAGCGCTAACGTGCCGGGCCTGGGCGAGGTGAGTGCCGTAGGGGTGCCGGTAAGTGCGGGCGTTTAGCGCGGGCGTGGTCTGCTCTCGCCGTTGGTTGGCCTCGTGCTGGCCGGCGGTGCAGGATGCGCGCGCCTGCGCGGCGTTCGTGCCCCGGTGCTTCAACCTGCGCGCAGGATCCGAGCTCGGTCCCGTGCCTTGGCCTCCCACGGATCTTCCTTGCTGCGAGGCCGCGTCCGCCTTAGCGTGCTCCTCCGGGGGCGCGCGGGTGCGCGGATTCTCTTCGGCCGCCATTCAACGATCAACTCAGAACTGGCACGGACTGGGGGAATCCGACTGTCTAATTAAAACAAAGCATTGCGATGGCCCTAGCGGGTGTTGACGCAATGTGATTTCTGCCCAGTGCTCTGAATGTCAACGTGAAGAAATTCAAGCAAGCGCGGGTAAACGGCGGGAGTAACTATGCCTTCCGAAGGTCGCGTGCACGTTGCGTGCGCGGTCTCTTGGATGGCACCCTGCTCCAGCCGCCACCTGCCGTCCCTGGTCTGCTGGACTTCTGGGCGGACCTCTTCACTAAGAAGCCCATTTCCACCGCGGGCTTCATTCGTGACCGCCTCCTCCCGCACTCGGAGCCTGTCGCTCTCGAGTGCCTATGGGGGCCGGTCACACATGAGGAGGTCGCCGCCGCGTTGCCGCCCAGGGGATCAGCGGCCGGGCCGGACGGCCTTACCCCAGCGGAGTTGCGGCGCCTGCCGCACGAAGTCCTGGTGAAAGTGATGAATCTCTTCCTTCTGGCCCGCGCCCTTCCGGAACGCCTGCTTCGCGCGCGGACGTCCCTTCTCCCGAAAACGGCTGCACCAACATCCCCCGCTGACTTTCGCCCCATTACGGTCTGCTCGGTGCTGGCGCGGACCTTTCACAAGGTTCTCGCGTCACGCCTGATGCGCGCTTGTGCTGTGGACGAACGTCAGCGGGCATTCATCCCTCGTGATGGGATGTTGGAAAACACGTTCATCTTGGACACCGCCCTCACCGACGCAGTTCGCTCCTGCCGCTCTGTCTTTGTGGCATCGATCGACGTATCTAAGGCATTCGATTCGGTAGATCATGCTGCCCTTCGCCCCGTGCTGAAGGCGCATGGCCTGCCGGATTGTTTTGTCGAGTACGTCGAGCGGTGCTACGAGGGCAGCACGACAGTGATAGCGGACGGCGCCGGCGTGGGCGTGTCTGTGCAGCCAGCACGGGGCGTTCGCCAGGGCGATCCCCTCTCCCCCCTCCTGTTCAACTTTGCGGTGGACTACGTTTTAGGCCAACTGCCCTCTCACATCGGAGCTCGGATCCTCGGTCGCAGGGTCAACGCTGCGGCCTTTGCAGATGACGTCTTGCTGTTTGCAGCGACCCCGAGGGGCTTGCAGTCCCTCATCGACGCAGCTACCGCAGCCCTCGCACACCTGGGGCTGCAGATCAACGCCCGGAAGTGTTTCACCCTCGCCTTAGTCGCGTCAGGGCGCGAGAAGAAGGTGAAGGTGGACAGCAATGTCACCTTCACAGCAGGCAATACCACCATGCCTGCCCTGCGTGTGGGTGAAACCTTCCGGTACCTGGGGCTGCAATT
>NC_064628.1:413314910-413317410 GCF_023864275.1 Schistocerca cancellata
CCAAGTTGTGCCTTAACCTAACCCAAGTTGTGCCTTAACCTAACCCAAGTTGTGCCTTAACCTAACCCACGTTGTGCCTTAACCTAACCCACGTTGTGCCTTAACCTAACCCACGTTGTGCCTTAACCTAACCCACGTTGTGCCTTAACCTAACCCACGTTGTGCCTTAACCTAACCCACGTTGTGCCTTAACCTAACCCACGTTGTGCCTTAACCTAACCCACGTTGTGCCTTAACCTAACCCACGTTGTGCCTTAACCTAACCCACGTTGTGCCTTAACCTAACCCACGTTGTGCCTTAACCTAACCCACGTTGTGCCTTAACCTAACCCACGTTGTGCCTTAACCTAACCCACGTTGTGCCTTAACCTAACCCACGTTGTGCCTTAACCTAACCCACGTTGTGCCTTAACCTAACCCACGTTGTGCCTTAACCTAACCCACGTTGTGCCTTAACCTAACCCACGTTGTGCCTTAACCTGCTCTGTAATTGGCATATGACACGTTACATTAATCTAGTGTTGTCTAACCACAACCCTCTGAATATAGTTCGCTACTCGCACCGCCCACCCTCTTGTGTATCGTTTCATGTTCAACACTTCGCAAGTGTTGCTTACTTTTTACATGCTCCCGCTGTACACTGTAATGTGGACGACTGCAGGATGTACATGGCCCCCCCCCCTCCCCCCTGCCTTCGCACGCTGGTCGTTCAGGTGCTTGCGTGTTCAATGCCCTTCGCAGCTGTTCACTGGCATTCGCATGTCGAAGCGCTCAGTCTACGTCGTGGTACGGCCTGTGTCCACTGTCCGCTGATGTCGTAAGCTTAACCCTCACATTGTACTGCACATAGGTCCGTATGTACTGAATGATACGCTGTGGCACATGTGTGACCGTACAACGACTGCGCCCAACAACAGCGAACCATACGGTCCAAATGTTGTGCACTCAGCCACGTTCCGTCTCCCCATAACAGCTACATTGCAGTGTGGTACGCCATAGAGACGTGTGGGAGTAACGGACGCCCTGGATGGCGATCAGCATGAGCCGTCTGTTGATGTAGTGGCGCGTGTATTCAAACGTAGTCGTCTCTTCTCACACAGTGTGATAGCATGGTGCACCGCGTTCCACATCTGCGACATGGTACAGATGCTGGTTGACAGTCGGTCTCGTAATGGACATCGCATACGTAGGGGGGCCACCTCCCACGTGTTCTCTAGTCGTGCACATTTTGTTGCGTGTATGTGGGCAGACGTAGTGTGTCGTGACACCTAACAGACAGGTATGCAATAATCGTTGCATTTGCAAAGTGGGATGGACGTCTACGTTTGCTGGTGACGTTACGCAAATGAACAACTGGTAAACCCATTGTGGTGCGGTAGTTGTTGCTGGAGGTAAATCAGTAAGGGCAAATCTGTGTGTGAAGCGATACGCGGCGGTGGCTGGGTGGGACCGTCCCCGGCCGGTGAGGGGGGGCCGCCCGGCGTGCTGGCCGCGCGGTGCGTGGGCGCACGCGCTACAGCCGGCTGGTGGGGGCGCCCAGTGGCAGGCGCGCCGGCCGACGGACGCGGCAGGCGGCGCAGCTGCGCGCCGGGGCACCCTGCGCGCGGCGCCGGGCGGCCAAAGTGGGTCCTCGCGGGCCCGGTGCGAAGCGCGGTGGACATCTGCAGTGTGCTGGTCCGACTGAGGACTGTGTGCGTTGAGGATGCGCCGCCGCCCGGCACTCGGCGCCGCGACGCCGTCTGCTGCTCGGTCGCCCCAGCGGTTCTCGCTGGTGGTTTGTATCGCAGTTGTGCAGACGTGTTGGCACGTGCGCTGTGCTGGGAGAGTTCGCTTCGGCACCCACGTGGGGCCTTTGCCCTTCTGTGGCGCTGGCGTTGGAGCTGCCGGTCACCGTAGGTGGCGCGTGTTGTCTCCCGCCGGCAATGCCACGACAGCATGCTCCCGGGCCTCTGTCGGCAGCGGCAAGCTCAGTTGGGAGCACGGGTGGTCGCACCTAAAGCGTCTACTCGCCTAACTCCGGGCGATTGCGCCTCTCTCGAACCCGACCAAGTACTTAGGACGGCGCTGCGCGCCGCCGGGACCTGAGAGGGTTTCGAGGTGTATTGTGCAGGGGAGCTCAGCCTCCTCCTGTTTGCAGAATAATTGAGCGGACGCTTGCGTGTTCGCGCGGGCCCCTGGGACACACTCCCGGGCGGCCGGCTGCTCAGCTCTAGTTGACGCAGCTCCCTGGTTGATCCTGCCAGTAGTCATATGCTTGTCTCAAAGATTAAGCCATGCATGTCTCAGTACAAGCCGCATTAAGGTGAAACCGCGAATGGCTCATTAAATCAGTTATGGTTCCTTAGATCGTACCCACGTTACTTGGATAACTGTGGTAATTCTAGAGCTAATACATGCAAACAGAGTCCCGACCAGAGATGGAAGGGACGCTTTTATTAGATCAAAACCAATCGGTCGGCTCGTCCGGTCCGTTTGCCTTGGTGACTCTGAATAACTTTGG
>NC_064628.1:413322410-413327410 GCF_023864275.1 Schistocerca cancellata
GCGGGTGCGCGGATTCTCTTCGGCCGCCATTCAACGATCAACTCAGAACTGGCACGGACTGGGGGAATCCGACTGTCTAATTAAAACAAAGCATTGCGATGGCCCTAGCGGGTGTTGAGGCAATGTGATTTCTGCCCAGTGCTCTGAATGTCAACGTGAAGAAATTCAAGCAAGCGCGGGTAAACGGCGGGAGTAACTATGACTCTCTTGATGTAGCCAAATGCCTCGTCATCTAATTAGTGACGCGCATGAATGGATTAACGAGATTCCCGCTGTCCCTATCTACTAGCTGCGGCTGTCTCATGCTATGTGCCCCGATTTGCGTGGGCTCATGGTTGGTAATAGGCAGCAGGGGAAGGATGCGACTCGAACATCTCAGCCTCTCCTTCTCAAGTGCTCCTGCCCGCCTTCACGCGGTGCAGCTGTTAAGCCTTCGGGCGACCGAAGGGCAGGGGCGCGACGGCGTACTGAATATCTTGTACGCCGGTTCCGGCTGCTGCATTTGTCGCGGCGGGATCCTGGCCCAAGTCGACGAAGGTCACCCGCCTTGCCCCTGGAAATCCGGGGCATGATCCGCCAAGCCGGGGCGTGGTGACACGTCCCCGGTTAGGTTAGATGGGTCCAGACCCCCGAACGTCTGGGGGACCGGCCCGGCACCTGAGTAGGACCGGGTCTTTAGCCTTTTGGTGGAAACTCGGCCTAGTAGGGGGCGAAGGACGGAGGGTGAATCCGCTCTCCCGGAATGCGGGGGGCATTCGTCGGTAAGGGAGCGGGAGAAAACTTCGATGATGCAGCAGTCGAAGAGGACTAGTGCGCTGTTCCCACGGCGTGCTAAACCTAGCAGCTCAGTTGTTGAAAGCTCTTGGTCAAGGGGCGGGACCGGTGAGCGAGCTGCATTTAGCCTCCCCCCATGCCAGAGAGGCCGGTCCGGGGAAAGAGACGGGCCTCCGCTTTTTCACTCTCTAAATGTCAAATATGGCTGAAAACGTAGAGAGTGACGATGTGCCTCGATGCGAGATCGAAGAGAGTTTGTCTGTCGCTGAGCGACATGCAAAATTTTTGAAGTTACTCGATTCGAGTATTAAAAATGGGAAGATTGGCAATTATGCCATAAATAATATTAGAGACTTTGTGTCGGGTTGGGCGATAGCTCACTCCCAATTAGAGGGACGGGTTATGGAACTAGAGCGCGAGAATGAACGTCTGAGAAGCCAGCCAGTTAGTGCGAAAACTTATGCCGCAGTCGCAGCTGCCCCTGTGGGCAAAGCGCCGACGGCAAAAGAAACTATCCAGAAAAATATTCAGAAAACGGTACCTACTGTGTTTATAAAGTCTAAATCTGGTGAGGACATACGGGCGGTGAAATCTGTTTTTGAGAAATGCGTGAATCCGAAGCGAGACAAAATTAAAATTAACAGTGTCAGAACGGCTAAAAATGTTTTGATAGTCGAAACTGCAACTCAAGAGGATAGTAATAAAATACTTTCCAATTCCCAGTTAACTGAAAAAGTTAAATGTGAACCTCCGCGGAAACGTCGACCATTGATGTGTATGTACGATGTACCAACTCATCTAAGTGCGGATGATCTGTTGGACGCGATATACAGTCAGAATTTTGATGTATCAATGACTCGAGTTGAGTTTGATGAACAATTTAAGTTGAAGTTTAAAGTTGGTCCTCGGGAAAAACTGACAGTTCACCATGTGGTGGAGGTTTCTCCCGAGTTGTGGAAACTGTTGACAAGAATAGGTAGACTATATGTGGGATACTCAGCTCTTAATGTTAAAGATTACTTAGCAGTATCCAGATGTACTAAATGTTATGATCTGAATCATACTAACAAGTTCTGTACTGTAACCGAAGTTATCTGTGCCCATTGTGGGCAGTCTGGACATGACAAAAGAGATTGTGGAAGCAAGGATCGCCCATCCATATGTATACCCTGCAGTAAGAGAGGGCGAAAGTGTGGGGGAGTCAAAGACTGCCCCACTTACAAAATGTTTCTGGATAGAATAATACAGAGAACTGATTATGGCGACCATTAAGACTGTTAAAAGAAAATCTCCGAGTAAAATCAAACGAGATGCAGAGAGGGGTAAATTAATATCTAAAGCTCTTTCCACAGGTTCGTTGGCTGATCCAGAGTGCGTCTCTGGGTCAGCTGGCCGTCTGACCGTGGATGTTGGAGTTCAGACGGTAGATGATTTGGAGGCGGGTGTTAACCGCCTTTCGACTCAGCCGTCGACCTCCGCAGAAATGGAATCAACGATGGGTCCAAAGGAGGATGAAGATGCATCACGTGTTACTGCCCTGGTAACGCGAGGTGGTGGCAGTTGTGATGGAGATGGAACTGTAAATAGGGTAGATGCAAGTAATGTAGTGCAAACTGGTAATATTGGTGACGGAAGTGTAATTGTGAATAGTGTAAATACAAGTAGTGTAGTGGAAGTAGATAGACATGAAAAATCTGGTGAAGGGATCAGTTATAGACAAGTTGATCCAAAAAATATATACAAAGACTTGGAGGAGTTGGTTCGGCTGTCAAGGCTGGAGGAGCCTTTATTACTTACTACGGCACTGAGGCAGCTGGTCAGGAAGGGACACCCTAATGGAGAAGACATTACTTATCCGGCTCTGGAGGATGTAGATTGCATTCAGTTGTCCGCTGCTAACATTCCGCCTGAGTTGGAACAATTACAGGAATTAGTCATTAAAGTTTTTGATAGGCGCGGTCGTAAATTCGATCTTGATAAGATCTTTAAGGACATGGTCAAAATGTATGGCCGTAACGTCATTGATTTTTCGAAGCCTTGGCCCGCCAGTCGTTTGCACGTCTACTATCCCCCTGGGTAATGGGGAGATTTAGGATGTTGCAAATCAATGCTATGCGTAGCCACATGGTTACGCAGGAATTGCGTAAAGTGGCGGAAGAAGAACAATTGGACATTATTATGATACAGGAACCAGCCTCCTGCGCTGGTCGAATCCCTGGTTTTCCGGCGGCCGCGCAAGTGGCATTCTCTGGTGAGAACCCCATGTGTGCGGTTGTGGTTTTAAACAAGCTTATTAGATTAACCGTTCTAAATCAGTTTTGTAATGAACATATAACTGTGGTCCAAACAAACATGTTAACACATATATTATATATTGTAAATGTATATTGTCAGTTTCGACAGGACATTGCTACTTTTTTGGACCAGTTAAGATGGATACTTAGGACCTTAGCAGGTCAGTCAGTAATAATTTGTATGGATGCAAATGCCAAGTCCCCGATGTGGCACAGCCTAGAGCGGGACGATCGGGGCTCGGAGTTGGAGGACCTAATAATGGAAGCGAATTTGATTGTCTTAAATCAACCTGGGTACCCGCCTACCTTCTCTGGAAGGGCTGGCGCGGTCTCAAACATTGATGTAACATTAGCGACTCTGGGTGCTGCGCCCCATGTGCTCCAGTGGTGTGTTTCTGAGAACGTCACGATCAGTGACCACAATTGTATATTTTTCAGCTATGAGACAGAAGTTACAGAAGATCTTGGGGACTTGGTTGTGAGATACAATTACGCTAAAACGAATTGGGAAAGGCTGGCGCAGGAGTTCCGACCTCCAGAGCTGGATATGGAAATTGTAGATGTGGACGGTGCAGTAGGAGACCTACTGGTTTCGATTGAAGCAGCTATTGCTGTTTCTGTCCCACGTGTTGCGAGGTATGTTCGCAAGCAGGCTACTCCGTGGTCCCCAGAACTGACCGCGCTTAAGCGGTCTGTCAGGCGGGCGCGGCGTAACTATCAAAGGAGTTTTGCCCAGGACGAGAGACAGTATCATTTGAGAATATATAGAAGATTAAAAGAGAGGTATGTCAACATGGTACAGACCACAAGAAGACTATCATGGGAAACATTTGTTAAGGACCAGTTGGGGATGGACCCTTGGGGTGTCCCCTACAAACTGGTCCGGGAGAAAATTAGGTCTCCGACTATGTTCTCCACCCTGCGATTGGAAGGAGGTGGGTACACTACGACTTGGGAGGAGACAGCAAGTGTGTTATTGCACACTTTGCTGCCTGATGATACAGAAAATGAGGACACTGAGGAGCAGCGGGGAATACGCCAGGGACTGCTGCAGCAGTACGTTAATGAGGCGGCGGTATACCCCTTCTCTGCTGAGGAGGTGGTGGCTGCGCTTCACACATTTGCAAGGCGCAAGGCCCCAGGACCAGATCGTATACCAGCTGAGATCTTGCAGTTCCTGGCCCCACAGCTGGCTCCAGTGCTTGTTAAAATATATAATCTATGCCTGGAACGTGGTGTATATCCGACTCAGTGGAAGATCGCAGAGGTGGTTATAATTAAGAAGGGTCCCGAGAAGGACCCACAGCTAGCAAAATCATATAGACCGATCTGTTTACTAGATGTTCTGGGCAAGGCCTTTGAAAAGTTACTTGTCGATAGATTGTACAGTCACCGAATGCTTTATGGCATGAGTGATCGGCAGTTCGGGTTCCGAAAGGGTCGCTCCACACAGGATGCGATCAATGAGGTTGCTCGGACTGTCCACTCTGCCAGGGCGACATACGTTTTGGGGATCATGGTGGACATCTCGGGAGCCTTCGATAACCTGTGGTGGCCGGCGCTCTTCTCCCGTCTTCGGGAGATGGGGTGTCCTGGTCCGCTGTATGGTTGTCTGGGGGCTTACTGCGATGGAAGGCTTGCCAGGATAACTGCCCCTGGCACTGTGGTATCCAAAGGGATATCCCGGGGTTGTCCCCAGGGATCTGTGTTGGGCCCAGTATTCTGGGATATTATGATGGAACCTCTGCTGACCAACTTGCAGAGGGATGCCTCAGTGTTGGGGGTAGTTGCCTACGCGGATGATCTCGTGATATTGGTAGAGGGAAATAGTCGTATGGCAATTGAAGAGCGTTCACGAGAGGCTATTGCCATACTTCTTAGTTGGTGTGGACAATCAAAACTGACAGTGGCACCTCAGAAATCGGTGTACAT
>NC_064628.1:413332410-413334910 GCF_023864275.1 Schistocerca cancellata
CCTAACCCAAGTTGTGCCTTAACCTAACCCACGTTGTGCCTTAACCTAACCCACGTTGTGCCTTAACCTAACCCACGTTGTGCCTTAACCTAACCCACGTTGTGCCTTAACCTAACCCACGTTGTGCCTTAACCTAACCCACGTTGTGCCTTAACCTAACCCACGTTGTGCCTTAACCTAACCCACGTTGTGCCTTAACCTAACCCACGTTGTGCCTTAACCTAACCCACGTTGTGCCTTAACCTAACCCACGTTGTGCCTTAACCTAACCCACGTTGTGCCTTAACCTAACCCACGTTGTGCCTTAACCTAACCCACGTTGTGCCTTAACCTAACCCACGTTGTGCCTTAACCTAACCCACGTTGTGCCTTAACCTAACCCACGTTGTGCCTTAACCTAACCCACGTTGTGCCTTAACCTAACCCACGTTGTGCCTTAACCTAACCCACGTTGTGCCTTAACCTAACCCACGTTGTGCCTTAACCTAACCCACGTTGTGCCTTAACCTGCTCTGTAATTGGCATATGACACGTTACATTAATCTAGTGTTGTCTAACCACAACCCTCTGAATATAGTTCGCTACTCGCACCGCCCACCCTCTTGTGTATCGTTTCATGTTCAACACTTCGCAAGTGTTGCTTACTTTTTACATGCTCCCGCTGTACACTGTAATGTGGACGACTGCAGGATGTACATGGCCCCCCCCCCCCTCCCCCCTGCCTTCGCACGCTGGTCGTTCAGGTGCTTGCGTGTTCAATGCCCTTCGCAGCTGTTCACTGGCATTCGCATGTCGAAGCGCTCAGTCTACGTCGTGGTACGGCCTGTGTCCACTGTCCGCTGATGTCGTAAGCTTAACCCTCACATTGTACTGCACATAGGTCCGTATGTACTGAATGATACGCTGTGGCACATGTGTGACCGTACAACGACTGCGCCCAACAACAGCGAACCATACGGTCCAAATGTTGTGCACTCAGCCACGTGCCGTCTCCCCATAACAGCTACATTGCAGTGTGGTACGCCATAGAGACGTGTGGGAGTAACGGACGCCCTGGATGGCGATCAGCATGAGCCGTCTGTTGATGTAGTGGCGCGTGTATTCAAACGTAGTCGTCTCTTCTCACACAGTGTGATAGCATGGTGCACCGCGTTCCACATCTGCGACATGGTACAGATGCTGGTTGACAGTCGGTCTCGTAATGGACATCGCATACGTAGGGGGGCCACCTCCCACGTGTTCTCTAGTCGTGCACATTTTGTTGCGTGTATGTGGGCAGACGTAGTGTGTCGTGACACCTAACAGACAGGTATGCAATAATCGTTGCATTTGCAAAGTGGGATGGACGTCTACGTTTGCTGGTGACGTTACGCAAATGAACAACTGGTAAACCCATTGTGGTGCGGTAGTTGTTGCTGGAGGTAAATCAGTAAGGGCAAATCTGTGTGTGAAGCGATACGCGGCGGTGGCTGGGTGGGACCGTCCCCGGCCGGTGAGGGGGGGCCGCCCGGCGTGCTGGCCGCGCGGTGCGTGGGCGCACGCGCTACAGCCGGCTGGTGGGGGCGCCCAGTGGCAGGCGCGCCGGCCGACGGACGCGGCAGGCGGCGCAGCTGCGCGCCGGGGCACCCTGCGCGCGGCGCCGGGCGGCCAAAGTGGGTCCTCGCGGGCCCGGTGCGAAGCGCGGTGGACATCTGCAGTGTGCTGGTCCGACTGAGGACTGTGTGCGTTGAGGATGCGCCGCCGCCCGGCACTCGGCGCCGCGACGCCGTCTGCTGCTCGGTCGCCCCAGCGGTTCTCGCTGGTGGTTTGTATCGCAGTTGTGCAGACGTGTTGGCACGTGCGCTGTGCTGGGAGAGTTCGCTTCGGCACCCACGTGGGGCCTTTGCCCTTCTGTGGCGCTGGCGTTGGAGCTGCCGGTCACCGTAGGTGGCGCGTGTTGTCTCCCGCCGGCAATGCCACGACAGCACGCTCCCGGGCCTCTGTCGGCAGCGGCAAGCTCAGTTGGGAGCACGGGTGGTCGCACCTAAAGCGTCTACTCGCCTAACTCCGGGCGATTGCGCCTCTCTCGAACCCGACCAAGTACTTAGGACGGCGCTGCGCGCCGCCGGGACCTGAGAGGGTTTCGAGGTGTATTGTGCAGGGGAGCTCAGCCTCCTCCTGTTTGCAGAATAATTGAGCGGACGCTTGCGTGTTCGCGCGGGCCCCTGGGACACACTCCCGGGCGGCCGGCTGCTCAGCTCTAGTTGACGCAGCTCCCTGGTTGATCCTGCCAGTAGTCATATGCTTGTCTCAAAGATTAAGCCATGCATGTCTCAGTACAAGCCGCATTAAGGTGAAACCGCGAATGGCTCATTAAATCAGTTATGGTTCCTTAGATCGTACCCACGTTACTTGGATAACTGTGGTAATTCTAGAGCTAATACATGCAAACAGAGTCCCGACCAGAGATGGAAGGGACGCTTTTATTAGATCAAAACCAATCGGTCGGCTCGTCCGGTCC
>NC_064628.1:413342410-413347410 GCF_023864275.1 Schistocerca cancellata
ACTGCCAAACCACAGCATCGCCATCTATGACAATGTGACGAAACCACATGCAATAGCCCCATCTACGCGAATCGGAAGACACTACGTCCACCATGTCGCGCGCACCACAAAAACAAAATACCGCACTCTGCAAGTCTCCCGCAACATGACCTGCTGCACCGACGATACCGCCATCTATGAGACGCCACGCCGACTACGACGTCGCTAGGTCCCACAGTGCCCATTTTCCGACGCCACCCACAAAGCCTGCACCATCTGTCCACGACAGGAGCCCCAACGCCAGTGCCTGCGTCGCACGAAGTAGTCAACCGACAATCACTCCACCCGCACCCGCACGTGCCCCGCCCAAATCGCAACCCAAGCGGATGAACGGCGGACTCTTCCCACACTCGTACGTTGCAATCCACCCCTATATCTTGCGTTTCATGAAGAGTTATATCCAATATGCCAAATTCCCGCTGTCCCTATACATGCTGTAAGTCTGTGCACACAATATGAACCACACCTCAGCGAGACACTCTATCACACATTACTCTCTGCCTGTAACAGACACAGATACAATATGTAAGCACCAGCATGGACCAACGTCCGGTGCATCCTCTCCGCCACAGTACACCATCCACACTATGATAACCACACCAGGGGGTCCAATTATAAAATAGAATATCCCACCCGTCCGACATCCACAATTGCTCAGATAAGCCACCAACACCCACACATGTCCTACACAGGGGTGCACCCAACACCACCACACTGCCTCCTGTTACGGCACAGAAACAATGGCAGGAATGAATCACACAGGTCTGCCGCTCCCTTGCCGCAACCACAGACGCGGCGCGCCTCCAGTCACGAGCGAAAAGCGCATAAGCGCATCCTGACGAGACATAACTGCTGTGACATACTGAAGCTGCCTCAGACATTCACTTACAATGATCACTACCAACGAACCTCGGGCCCCCCCCCCCCAACACACTCTCTTACCACGTTGTGTACTGTAATCCAACCCATTTTGCACCTTAACCTAACCAAATTCGTAACGCAATGTAACGCAATTTGTACCGCAATGTAACGCAATTTGTGCCTTAACCTAACCCAAGTTGTGCCTTAACCTAACCCAAGTTGTGCCTTAACCTAACCCAAGTTGTGCCTTAACCTAACCCAAGTTGTGCCTTAACCTAACCCAAGTTGTGCCTTAACCTAACCCAAGTTGTGCCTTAACCTAACCCAAGTTGTGCCTTAACCTAACCCACGTTGTGCCTTAACCTAACCCACGTTGTGCCTTAACCTAACCCACGTTGTGCCTTAACCTAACCCACGTTGTGCCTTAACCTAACCCACGTTGTGCCTTAACCTAACCCACGTTGTGCCTTAACCTAACCCACGTTGTGCCTTAACCTAACCCACGTTGTGCCTTAACCTAACCCACGTTGTGCCTTAACCTAACCCACGTTGTGCCTTAACCTAACCCACGTTGTGCCTTAACCTAACCCACGTTGTGCCTTAACCTAACCCACGTTGTGCCTTAACCTAACCCACGTTGTGCCTTAACCTAACCCACGTTGTGCCTTAACCTAACCCACGTTGTGCCTTAACCTAACCCACGTTGTGCCTTAACCTAACCCACGTTGTGCCTTAACCTAACCCACGTTGTGCCTTAACCTAACCCACGTTGTGCCTTAACCTAACCCACGTTGTGCCTTAACCTAACCCACGTTGTGCCTTAACCTAACCCACGTTGTGCCTTAACCTGCTCTGTAATTGGCATATGACACGTTACATTAATCTAGTGTTGTCTAACCACAACCCTCTGAATATAGTTCGCTACTCGCACCGCCCACCCTCTTGTGTATCGTTTCATGTTCAACACTTCGCAAGTGTTGCTTACTTTTTACATGCTCCCGCTGTACACTGTAATGTGGACGACTGCAGGATGTACATGGCCCCCCCCCCTCCCCCCTGCCTTCGCACGCTGGTCGTTCAGGTGCTTGCGTGTTCAATGCCCTTCGCAGCTGTTCACTGGCATTCGCATGTCGAAGCGCTCAGTCTACGTCGTGGTACGGCCTGTGTCCACTGTCCGCTGATGTCGTAAGCTTAACCCTCACATTGTACTGCACATAGGTCCGTATGTACTGAATGATACGCTGTGGCACATGTGTGACCGTACAACGACTGCGCCCAACAACAGCGAACCATACGGTCCAAATGTTGTGCACTCAGCCACGTGCCGTCTCCCCATAACAGCTACATTGCAGTGTGGTACGCCATAGAGACGTGTGGGAGTAACGGACGCCCTGGATGGCGATCAGCATGAGCCGTCTGTTGATGTAGTGGCGCGTGTATTCAAACGTAGTCGTCTCTTCTCACACAGTGTGATAGCATGGTGCACCGCGTTCCACATCTGCGACATGGTACAGATGCTGGTTGACAGTCGGTCTCGTAATGGACATCGCATACGTAGGGGGGCCACCTCCCACGTGTTCTCTAGTCGTGCACATTTTGTTGCGTGTATGTGGGCAGACGTAGTGTGTCGTGACACCTAACAGACAGGTATGCAATAATCGTTGCATTTGCAAAGTGGGATGGACGTCTACGTTTGCTGGTGACGTTACGCAAATGAACAACTGGTAAACCCATTGTGGTGCGGTAGTTGTTGCTGGAGGTAAATCAGTAAGGGCAAATCTGTGTGTGAAGCGATACGCGGCGGTGGCTGGGTGGGACCGTCCCCGGCCGGTGAGGGGGGGCCGCCCGGCGTGCTGGCCGCGCGGTGCGTGGGCGCACGCGCTACAGCCGGCTGGTGGGGGCGCCCAGTGGCAGGCGCGCCGGCCGACGGACGCGGCAGGCGGCGCAGCTGCGCGCCGGGGCACCCTGCGCGCGGCGCCGGGCGGCCAAAGTGGGTCCTCGCGGGCCCGGTGCGAAGCGCGGTGGACATCTGCAGTGTGCTGGTCCGACTGAGGACTGTGTGCGTTGAGGATGCGCCGCCGCCCGGCACTCGGCGCCGCGACGCCGTCTGCTGCTCGGTCGCCCCAGCGGTTCTCGCTGGTGGTTTGTATCGCAGTTGTGCAGACGTGTTGGCACGTGCGCTGTGCTGGGAGAGTTCGCTTCGGCACCCACGTGGGGCCTTTGCCCTTCTGTGGCGCTGGCGTTGGAGCTGCCGGTCACCGTAGGTGGCGCGTGTTGTCTCCCGCCGGCAATGCCACGACAGCACGCTCCCGGGCCTCTGTCGGCAGCGGCAAGCTCAGTTGGGAGCACGGGTGGTCGCACCTAAAGCGTCTACTCGCCTAACTCCGGGCGATTGCGCCTCTCTCGAACCCGACCAAGTACTTAGGACGGCGCTGCGCGCCGCCGGGACCTGAGAGGGTTTCGAGGTGTATTGTGCAGGGGAGCTCAGCCTCCTCCTGTTTGCAGAATAATTGAGCGGACGCTTGCGTGTTCGCGCGGGCCCCTGGGACACACTCCCGGGCGGCCGGCTGCTCAGCTCTAGTTGACGCAGCTCCCTGGTTGATCCTGCCAGTAGTCATATGCTTGTCTCAAAGATTAAGCCATGCATGTCTCAGTACAAGCCGCATTAAGGTGAAACCGCGAATGGCTCATTAAATCAGTTATGGTTCCTTAGATCGTACCCACGTTACTTGGATAACTGTGGTAATTCTAGAGCTAATACATGCAAACAGAGTCCCGACCAGAGATGGAAGGGACGCTTTTATTAGATCAAAACCAATCGGTCGGCTCGTCCGGTCCGTTTGCCTTGGTGACTCTGAATAACTTTGGGCTGATCGCACGGTCCTCGTACCGGCGACGCATCTTTCAAATGTCTGCCTTATCAACTGTCGATGGTAGGTTCTGCGCCTACCATGGTTGTAACGGGTAACGGGGAATCAGGGTTCGATTCCGGAGAGGGAGCCTGAGAAACGGCTACCACATCCAAGGAAGGCAGCAGGCGCGCAAATTACCCACTCCCGGCACGGGGAGGTAGTGACGAAAAATAACGATACGGGACTCATCCGAGGCCCCGTAATCGGAATGAGTACACTTTAAATCCTTTAACGAGTATCTATTGGAGGGCAAGTCTGGTGCCAGCAGCCGCGGTAATTCCAGCTCCAATAGCGTATATTAAAGTTGTTGCGGTTAAAAAGCTCGTAGTTGGATTTGTGTCCCACGCTGTTGGTTCACCGCCCGTCGGTGTTTAACTGGCATGTATCGTGGGACGTCCTGCCGGTGGGGCGAGCCGAAGGCGTGCGACCGCCTCGTGCGTGTTCGTGCGTCCCGAGGCGGACCCCGTTGAAATCCTACCAAGGTGCTCTTTATTGAGTGTCTGGGTGGGCCGGCACGTTTACTTTGAACAAATTAGAGTGCTTAAAGCAGGCAAGCCCGCCTGAATACTGTGTGCATGGAATAATGGAATAGGACCTCGGTTCTATTTTGTTGGTTTTCGGAACCCGAGGTAATGATTAATAGGGACAGGCGGGGGCATTCGTATTGCGACGTTAGAGGTGAAATTCTTGGATCGTCGCAAGACGAACAGAAGCGAAAGCATTTGCCAAGTATGTTTTCATTAATCAAGAACGAAAGTTAGAGGTTCGAAGGCGATCAGATACCGCCCTAGTTCTAACCATAAACGATGCCAGCCAGCGATCCGCCGCAGTTCCTCCGATGACTCGGCGGGCAGCCTCCGGGAAACCAAAGCTTTTGGGTTCCGGGGGAAGTATGGTTGCAAAGCTGAAACTTAAAGGAATTGACGGAAGGGCACCACCAGGAGTGGAGCCTGCGGCTTAATTTGACTCAACACGGGAAACCTCACCAGGCCCGGACACCGGAAGGATTGACAGATTGATAGCTCTTTCTTGATTCGGTGGGTGGTGGTGCATGGCCGTTCTTAGTTGGTGGAGCGATTTGTCTGGTTAATTCCGATAACGAACGAGACTCTAGCCTGCTAACTAGTCGCGTGACATCCTTCGTGCTGTCAGCGATTACTTTTCTTCTTAGAGGGACAGGCGGCTTCT
>NC_064628.1:413354910-413364910 GCF_023864275.1 Schistocerca cancellata
CTATGACAATGTGACGAAACCACATGCAATAGCCCCATCTACGCGAATCGGAAGACACTACGTCCACCATGTCGCGCGCACCACAAAAACAAAATACCGCACTCTGCAAGTCTCCCGCAACATGACCTGCTGCACCGACGATACCGCCATCTATGAGACGCCACGCCGACTACGACGTCGCTAGGTCCCACAGTGCCCATTTTCCGACGCCACCCACAAAGCCTGCACCATCTGTCCACGACAGGAGCCCCAACGCCAGTGCCTGCGTCGCACGAAGTAGTCAACCGACAATCACTCCACCCGCACCCGCACGTGCCCCGCCCAAATCGCAACCCAAGCGGATGAACGGCGGACTCTTCCCACACTCGTACGTTGCAATCCACCCCTATATCTTGCGTTTCATGAAGAGTTATATCCAATATGCCAAATTCCCGCTGTCCCTATACATGCTGTAAGTCTGTGCACACAATATGAACCACACCTCAGCGAGACACTCTATCACACATTACTCTCTGCCTGTAACAGACACAGATACAATATGTAAGCACCAGCATGGACCAACGTCCGGTGCATCCTCTCCGCCACAGTACACCATCCACACTATGATAACCACACCAGGGGGTCCAATTATAAAATAGAATATCCCACCCGTCCGACATCCACAATTGCTCAGATAAGCCACCAACACCCACACATGTCCTACACAGGGGTGCACCCAACACCACCACACTGCCTCCTGTTACGGCACAGAAACAATGGCAGGAATGAATCACACAGGTCTGCCGCTCCCTTGCCGCAACCACAGACGCGGCGCGCCTCCAGTCACGAGCGAAAAGCGCATAAGCGCATCCTGACGAGACATAACTGCTGTGACATACTGAAGCTGCCTCAGACATTCACTTACAATGATCACTACCAACGAACCTCGGGCCCCCCCCCCCCCCAACACACTCTCTTACCACGTTGTGTACTGTAATCCAACCCATTTTGCACCTTAACCTAACCAAATTCGTAACGCAATGTAACGCAATTTGTACCGCAATGTAACGCAATTTGTACCGCAATGTAACGCAATTTGTGCCTTAACCTAACCCAAGTTGTGCCTTAACCTAACCCAAGTTGTGCCTTAACCTAACCCAAGTTGTGCCTTAACCTAACCCAAGTTGTGCCTTAACCTAACCCAAGTTGTGCCTTAACCTAACCCAAGTTGTGCCTTAACCTAACCCAAGTTGTGCCTTAACCTAACCCAAGTTGTGCCTTAACCTAACCCACGTTGTGCCTTAACCTAACCCACGTTGTGCCTTAACCTAACCCACGTTGTGCCTTAACCTAACCCACGTTGTGCCTTAACCTAACCCACGTTGTGCCTTAACCTAACCCACGTTGTGCCTTAACCTAACCCACGTTGTGCCTTAACCTAACCCACGTTGTGCCTTAACCTAACCCACGTTGTGCCTTAACCTAACCCACGTTGTGCCTTAACCTAACCCACGTTGTGCCTTAACCTAACCCACGTTGTGCCTTAACCTAACCCACGTTGTGCCTTAACCTAACCCACGTTGTGCCTTAACCTAACCCACGTTGTGCCTTAACCTAACCCACGTTGTGCCTTAACCTAACCCACGTTGTGCCTTAACCTAACCCACGTTGTGCCTTAACCTAACCCACGTTGTGCCTTAACCTAACCCACGTTGTGCCTTAACCTGCTCTGTAATTGGCATATGACACGTTACATTAATCTAGTGTTGTCTAACCACAACCCTCTGAATATAGTTCGCTACTCGCACCGCCCACCCTCTTGTGTATCGTTTCATGTTCAACACTTCGCAAGTGTTGCTTACTTTTTACATGCTCCCGCTGTACACTGTAATGTGGACGACTGCAGGATGTACATGGCCCCCCCCCTCCCCCCTGCCTTCGCACGCTGGTCGTTCAGGTGCTTGCGTGTTCAATGCCCTTCGCAGCTGTTCACTGGCATTCGCATGTCGAAGCGCTCAGTCTACGTCGTGGTACGGCCTGTGTCCACTGTCCGCTGATGTCGTAAGCTTAACCCTCACATTGTACTGCACATAGGTCCGTATGTACTGAATGATACGCTGTGGCACATGTGTGACCGTACAACGACTGCGCCCAACAACAGCGAACCATACGGTCCAAATGTTGTGCACTCAGCCACGTGCCGTCTCCCCATAACAGCTACATTGCAGTGTGGTACGCCATAGAGACGTGTGGGAGTAACGGACGCCCTGGATGGCGATCAGCATGAGCCGTCTGTTGATGTAGTGGCGCGTGTATTCAAACGTAGTCGTCTCTTCTCACACAGTGTGATAGCATGGTGCACCGCGTTCCACATCTGCGACATGGTACAGATGCTGGTTGACAGTCGGTCTCGTAATGGACATCGCATACGTAGGGGGGCCACCTCCCACGTGTTCTCTAGTCGTGCACATTTTGTTGCGTGTATGTGGGCAGACGTAGTGTGTCGTGACACCTAACAGACAGGTATGCAATAATCGTTGCATTTGCAAAGTGGGATGGACGTCTACGTTTGCTGGTGACGTTACGCAAATGAACAACTGGTAAACCCATTGTGGTGCGGTAGTTGTTGCTGGAGGTAAATCAGTAAGGGCAAATCTGTGTGTGAAGCGATACGCGGCGGTGGCTGGGTGGGACCGTCCCCGGCCGGTGAGGGGGGGCCGCCCGGCGTGCTGGCCGCGCGGTGCGTGGGCGCACGCGCTACAGCCGGCTGGTGGGGGCGCCCAGTGGCAGGCGCGCCGGCCGACGGACGCGGCAGGCGGCGCAGCTGCGCGCCGGGGCACCCTGCGCGCGGCGCCGGGCGGCCAAAGTGGGTCCTCGCGGGCCCGGTGCGAAGCGCGGTGGACATCTGCAGTGTGCTGGTCCGACTGAGGACTGTGTGCGTTGAGGATGCGCCGCCGCCCGGCACTCGGCGCCGCGACGCCGTCTGCTGCTCGGTCGCCCCAGCGGTTCTCGCTGGTGGTTTGTATCGCAGTTGTGCAGACGTGTTGGCACGTGCGCTGTGCTGGGAGAGTTCGCTTCGGCACCCACGTGGGGCCTTTGCCCTTCTGTGGCGCTGGCGTTGGAGCTGCCGGTCACCGTAGGTGGCGCGTGTTGTCTCCCGCCGGCAATGCCACGACAGCACGCTCCCGGGCCTCTGTCGGCAGCGGCAAGCTCAGTTGGGAGCACGGGTGGTCGCACCTAAAGCGTCTACTCGCCTAACTCCGGGCGATTGCGCCTCTCTCGAACCCGACCAAGTACTTAGGACGGCGCTGCGCGCCGCCGGGACCTGAGAGGGTTTCGAGGTGTATTGTGCAGGGGAGCTCAGCCTCCTCCTGTTTGCAGAATAATTGAGCGGACGCTTGCGTGTTCGCGCGGGCCCCTGGGACACACTCCCGGGCGGCCGGCTGCTCAGCTCTAGTTGACGCAGCTCCCTGGTTGATCCTGCCAGTAGTCATATGCTTGTCTCAAAGATTAAGCCATGCATGTCTCAGTACAAGCCGCATTAAGGTGAAACCGCGAATGGCTCATTAAATCAGTTATGGTTCCTTAGATCGTACCCACGTTACTTGGATAACTGTGGTAATTCTAGAGCTAATACATGCAAACAGAGTCCCGACCAGAGATGGAAGGGACGCTTTTATTAGATCAAAACCAATCGGTCGGCTCGTCCGGTCCGTTTGCCTTGGTGACTCTGAATAACTTTGGGCTGATCGCACGGTCCTCGTACCGGCGACGCATCTTTCAAATGTCTGCCTTATCAACTGTCGATGGTAGGTTCTGCGCCTACCATGGTTGTAACGGGTAACGGGGAATCAGGGTTCGATTCCGGAGAGGGAGCCTGAGAAACGGCTACCACATCCAAGGAAGGCAGCAGGCGCGCAAATTACCCACTCCCGGCACGGGGAGGTAGTGACGAAAAATAACGATACGGGACTCATCCGAGGCCCCGTAATCGGAATGAGTACACTTTAAATCCTTTAACGAGTATCTATTGGAGGGCAAGTCTGGTGCCAGCAGCCGCGGTAATTCCAGCTCCAATAGCGTATATTAAAGTTGTTGCGGTTAAAAAGCTCGTAGTTGGATTTGTGTCCCACGCTGTTGGTTCACCGCCCGTCGGTGTTTAACTGGCATGTATCGTGGGACGTCCTGCCGGTGGGGCGAGCCGAAGGCGTGCGACCGCCTCGTGCGTGTTCGTGCGTCCCGAGGCGGACCCCGTTGAAATCCTACCAAGGTGCTCTTTATTGAGTGTCTGGGTGGGCCGGCACGTTTACTTTGAACAAATTAGAGTGCTTAAAGCAGGCAAGCCCGCCTGAATACTGTGTGCATGGAATAATGGAATAGGACCTCGGTTCTATTTTGTTGGTTTTCGGAACCCGAGGTAATGATTAATAGGGACAGGCGGGGGCATTCGTATTGCGACGTTAGAGGTGAAATTCTTGGATCGTCGCAAGACGAACAGAAGCGAAAGCATTTGCCAAGTATGTTTTCATTAATCAAGAACGAAAGTTAGAGGTTCGAAGGCGATCAGATACCGCCCTAGTTCTAACCATAAACGATGCCAGCCAGCGATCCGCCGCAGTTCCTCCGATGACTCGGCGGGCAGCCTCCGGGAAACCAAAGCTTTTGGGTTCCGGGGGAAGTATGGTTGCAAAGCTGAAACTTAAAGGAATTGACGGAAGGGCACCACCAGGAGTGGAGCCTGCGGCTTAATTTGACTCAACACGGGAAACCTCACCAGGCCCGGACACCGGAAGGATTGACAGATTGATAGCTCTTTCTTGATTCGGTGGGTGGTGGTGCATGGCCGTTCTTAGTTGGTGGAGCGATTTGTCTGGTTAATTCCGATAACGAACGAGACTCTAGCCTGCTAACTAGTCGCGTGACATCCTTCGTGCTGTCAGCGATTACTTTTCTTCTTAGAGGGACAGGCGGCTTCTAGCCGCACGAGATTGAGCAATAACAGGTCTGTGATGCCCTTAGATGTTCTGGGCCGCACGCGCGCTACACTGAAGGAATCAGCGTGTCTTCCTAGGCCGAAAGGTCGGGGTAACCCGCTGAACCTCCTTCGTGCTAGGGATTGGGGCTTGCAATTGTTCCCCATGAACGAGGAATTCCCAGTAAGCGCGAGTCATAAGCTCGCGTTGATTACGTCCCTGCCCTTTGTACACACCGCCCGTGGCTACTACCGATTGAATGATTTAGTGAGGTCTTCGGACTGGTACGCGGCATCGACTCTGTCGTTGCCGATGCTACCGGAAAGATGACCAAACTTGATCATTTAGAGGAAGTAAAAGTCGTAACAAGGTTTCCGTAGGTGAACCTGCGGAAGGATCATTACCGACTAGACTGCATGTCTTTCGATGTGCGTGTCGTGTCGCGCAACACGCTACCTGTACGGCAGCAGCCGTGCGCCGCGTGCGGAACCACGCGTGCCTCTCAAAACTAACTGAAAAATGTTGTGTGGTACGAGCGCTGAAGCTCTGGAGCGGCTGGCCTGCGGCACCTGGCGCCTGGCGCCGGTTTTGAATGACTTTCGCCCGAGTGCCTGTCCGCTCCGGTGTGGAGCCGTACGACGCCCATCGGCCGTGAGGCCGTTGGACACAGAACGCTGGAACAGGGGCCGTCAAACGCCTCAGTCCCGCCTATGCAACTGTTTTGAAAGAGACAGTGGAAACTAAACAAAAAAGATCACCCAGGACGGTGGATCACTCGGCTCGTGGGTCGATGAAGAACGCAGCAAATTGCGCGTCGACATGTGAACTGCAGGACACATGAACATCGACGTTTCGAACGCACATTGCGGTCCATGGATTCCGTTCCCGGGCCACGTCTGGCTGAGGGTCGGCTACGTATACTGAAGCGCGCGGCGTTTGTCCCGCCTTCGGAGACCTGGGAGTGTCGTGGCCGCCTGTGGGGCCGGCCGCGTCTCCTTAAACGTGCGATGCGCGCCCGTCGCCTGGCGGTTCGCATACCGGTACTTTCTCGGTAGCGTGCACAGCCGGCTGGCGGTGTGGCGTGCGACACCTCGTACAACGACCTCAGAGCAGGCGAGACTACCCGCTGAATTTAAGCATATTACTAAGCGGAGGAAAAGAAACTAACAAGGATTCCCCCAGTAGCGGCGAGCGAACAGGGAAGAGTCCAGCACCGAACCCCGCAGGCTGCCGCCTGTCGTGGCATGTGGTGTTTGGGAGGGTCCACTACCCCGACGCCTCGCGCCGAGCCCAAGTCCAACTTGAATGAGGCCACGGCCCGTAGAGGGTGCCAGGCCCGTAGCGGCCGGTGCGAGCGTCGGCGGGACCTCTCCTTCGAGTCGGGTTGCTTGAGAGTGCAGCTCCAAGTGGGTGGTAAACTCCATCTGAGACTAAATATGACCACGAGACCGATAGCGAACAAGTACCGTGAGGGAAAGTTGAAAAGAACTTTGAAGAGAGAGTTCAAAAGTACGTGAAACCGTTCTGGGGTAAACGTGAGAAGTCCGAAAGGTCGAACGGGTGAGATTCACGCCCATCCGGCCACTGGCTCCCGCCCTCGGCAGATGGGGCCGGCCGCCCGCGCGGAGCAATCCGCGGCGGGGTCGTGTCCGGTTGCCTTTCCACTCGCCGCGGGGTGGGGCCGTTCCGGTGTGCGGTGGGCCGCACTTCTCCCCTAGTAGGACGTCGCGACCCGCTGGGTGCCGGCCTACGGCCCGGGTGCGCAGCCTGTCCTTCCGCGGGCCTCGGTTCGCGTCTGTTGGGCAGAGCCCCGGTGTCCTGGCTGGCTGCTCGGCGGTATATCTGGAGGAGTCGATTCGCCCCTTTGGGCGCTCGGGCTCCCGGCAAGCGCGCGCGGTTCTTCCCGGATGACGGACCTACCTGGCCCGGCCCCGGACCCGCGCCGCTGTTGGCTCGGGATGCTCTCGGGCGGAATAATCGCTCCCGTCAGCGGCGCTTCAGCTTTGGACAATTTCACGACCCGTCTTGAATCACGGACCAAGGAGTCTAACATGTGCGCGAGTCATTGGGCTGTACGAAACCTAAAGGCGTAATGAAAGTGAAGGTCTCGCCTTGCGCGGGCCGAGGGAGGATGGGGCTTCCCCGCCCTTCACGGGGCGGCGGCCTCCGCACTCCCGGGGCGTCTCGTCCTCATTGCGAGGTGAGGCGCACCTAGAGCGTACACGTTGGGACCCGAAAGATGGTGAACTATGCCTGGCCAGGACGAAGTCAGGGGAAACCCTGATGGAGGTCCGTAGCGATTCTGACGTGCAAATCGATCGTCGGAGCTGGGTATAGGGGCGAAAGACTAATCGAACCATCTAGTAGCTGGTTCCCTCCGAAGTTTCCTTCAGGATAGCTGGTGCTCGTACGAGTCTCATCCGGTAAAGCGAATGATTAGAGGCCTTGGGGCCGAAACGACCTCAACCTATTCTCAAACTTTAAATGGGTGAGATCTCCGGCTTGCTTGATATGCTGAAGCCGCGAGCAAACGACTCGGATCGGAGTGCCAAGTGGGCCACTTTTGGTAAGCAGAACTGGCGCTGTGGGATGAACCAAACGCCGAGTTAAGGCGCCCGAATCGACGCTCATGGGAAACCATGAAAGGCGTTGGTTGCTTAAGACAGCAGGACGGTGGCCATGGAAGTCGGAATCCGCTAAGGAGTGTGTAACAACTCACCTGCCGAAGCAACTAGCCCTGAAAATGGATGGCGCTGAAGCGTCGTGCCTATACTCGGCCGTCAGTCTGGCAGTCATGGCCGGTCCTTGCGGCCGGCCGCGAAGCCCTGACGAGTAGGAGGGTCGCGGCGGTGGGCGCAGAAGGGTCTGGGCGTGAGCCTGCCTGGAGCCGCCGTCGGTGCAGATCTTGGTGGTAGTAGCAAATACTCCAGCGAGGCCCTGGAGGGCTGACGCGGAGAAGGGTTTCGTGTGAACAGCCGTTGCACACGAGTCAGTCGATCCTAAGCCCTAGGAGAAATCCGATGTTGATGGGGGCCGTCATAGCATGATGCACTTTGTGCTGGCCCCCGTTGGGCGAAAGGGAATCCGGTTCCTATTCCGGAACCCGGCAGCGGAACCGATACAAGTCGGGCCCCTCTTTTAGAGATGCTCGTCGGGGTAACCCAAAAGGACCCGGAGACGCCGTCGGGAGATCGGGGAAGAGTTTTCTTTTCTGCATGAGCGTTCGAGTTCCCTGGAATCCTCTAGCAGGGAGATAGGGTTTGGAACGCGAAGAGCACCGCAGTTGCGGCGGTGTCCCGATCTTCCCCTCGGACCTTGAAAATCCGGGAGAGGGCCATGTGGAGGTGTCGCGCCGGTTCGTACCCATATCCGCAGCAGGTCTCCAAGGTGAAGAGCCTCTAGTCGATAGAATAATGTAGGTAAGGGAAGTCGGCAAATTGGATCCGTAACTTCGGGATAAGGATTGGCTCTGAGGATCGGGGCGTGTCGGGCTTGGTCGGGAAGTGGGTCAGCGCTAACGTGCCGGGCCTGGGCGAGGTGAGTGCCGTAGGGGTGCCGGTAAGTGCGGGCGTTTAGCGCGGGCGTGGTCTGCTCTCGCCGTTGGTTGGCCTCGTGCTGGCCGGCGGTGCAGGATGCGCGCGCCTGCGCGGCGTTCGTGCCCCGGTGCTTCAACCTGCGCGCAGGATCCGAGCTCGGTCCCGTGCCTTGGCCTCCCACGGATCTTCCTTGCTGCGAGGCCGCGTCCGCCTTAGCGTGCTCCTCCGGGGGCGCGCGGGTGCGCGGATTCTCTTCGGCCGCCATTCAACGATCAACTCAGAACTGGCACGGACTGGGGGAATCCGACTGTCTAATTAAAACAAAGCATTGCGATGGCCCTAGCGGGTGTTGACGCAATGTGATTTCTGCCCAGTGCTCTGAATGTCAACGTGAAGAAATTCAAGCAAGCGCGGGTAAACGGCGGGAGTAACTATGACTCTCTGTCACGCCTGGCCCATGCAGAGGCAGTGCTGACACTCGAGGGCACCCGGTTCCTGAACCAAGAACTAGTCAAGACCTTCCCGCACCGCTCGCTTGAATCCATCAAGTGCCAGCGCCGTGCGGGAGCTTACAGGAGCCGGGTTGCCGAGTTCGTTACTGCCCTCTCTACCTCTGCGGATCGTCCTCGCACCTCTGATGCTGCTGCACCACCTGCTGTGACATCCCCTACTTCGTTGACTCCACCGACGGTAGAAGACCCAGTCGACCAGGCTATCTGGTCGGCCTTAGCAGCCTTACCATCGTCGGGCTCAAGGTTTCGCTCAGTTGACGACATCTTGGCGCTGGGACAAACTGCATCTAGGCATGTCATCATGGGCATGCTGCCACCTGCACTCGATGCTATAGGTAGCAAGGAGGCGCCCCAAAATCCCGTCGCCTCCAAGCAGATGTTCCAGCCACCTGAGCGAAAACGAGCTCGGCGTAGGTGGGAGTATTCCGTCTGCCAGCGTGCGTTCTCCAAAAACGCGGGGCGGTGCATTAATGGCATTCTAGACGGTACACTGCTCCACCAACCACCTACTATTCCTGGTTTGGTGGAGTATTGGAAAGATCTTTTCACCCGGCGCCCATCAGGCCGGGTCGACCGTCTGGATTGTCAGCTGTTACCGTCCCGCACCGAGGTGCCCTTTCAACAGCTGTGGGCGCCTATCACGTTGGAGGACATTGCTGCAGCTCTCCCACCTCGTCGCTCCGCCGCTGGACCAGATGGGCTTACACCTGCCCAGCTCCGTCGTCTTCCCCGTGAGGTCCTTCTGAAAGTGTTAAACCTTTTCCTCTTGACCCGCCGTCTCCCATCCCGACTCCTCCAGGCCCGTACCTCCCTGCTGCCCAAGAAGGCCGCCCCAGCATCCCCCTCTGACTTCCGCCCGATCACAGTTTGCTCAGTCCTCGCCAGGGTCTTCCACAAGATCCTGGCGGGTCGGCTGATGCGGACTTGTGTGTTGGACGGGCGTCAGCGGGCCTTCCTTCCTCAGGATGGGATGCTGCACAATTCATTCTTGTTGGACCTG
>NC_064628.1:413369910-413372410 GCF_023864275.1 Schistocerca cancellata
GGCACAGAAACAATGGCAGGAATGAATCACACAGGTCTGCCGCTCCCTTGCCGCAACCACAGACGCGGCGCGCCTCCAGTCACGAGCGAAAAGCGCATAAGCGCATCCTGACGAGACATAACTGCTGTGACATACTGAAGCTGCCTCAGACATTCACTTACAATGATCACTACCAACGAACCTCGGGCCCCCCCCCCCCCAACACACTCTCTTACCACGTTGTGTACTGTAATCCAACCCATTTTGCACCTTAACCTAACCAAATTCGTAACGCAATGTAACGCAATTTGTACCGCAATGTAACGCAATTTGTACCGCAATGTAACGCAATTTGTACCGCAATGTAACGCAATTTGTGCCTTAACCTAACCCAAGTTGTGCCTTAACCTAACCCAAGTTGTGCCTTAACCTAACCCAAGTTGTGCCTTAACCTAACCCAAGTTGTGCCTTAACCTAACCCAAGTTGTGCCTTAACCTAACCCAAGTTGTGCCTTAACCTAACCCAAGTTGTGCCTTAACCTAACCCAAGTTGTGCCTTAACCTAACCCAAGTTGTGCCTTAACCTAACCCAAGTTGTGCCTTAACCTAACCCACGTTGTGCCTTAACCTAACCCACGTTGTGCCTTAACCTAACCCACGTTGTGCCTTAACCTAACCCACGTTGTGCCTTAACCTAACCCACGTTGTGCCTTAACCTAACCCACGTTGTGCCTTAACCTAACCCACGTTGTGCCTTAACCTAACCCACGTTGTGCCTTAACCTAACCCACGTTGTGCCTTAACCTAACCCACGTTGTGCCTTAACCTAACCCACGTTGTGCCTTAACCTAACCCACGTTGTGCCTTAACCTAACCCACGTTGTGCCTTAACCTAACCCACGTTGTGCCTTAACCTAACCCACGTTGTGCCTTAACCTAACCCACGTTGTGCCTTAACCTAACCCACGTTGTGCCTTAACCTAACCCACGTTGTGCCTTAACCTAACCCACGTTGTGCCTTAACCTAACCCACGTTGTGCCTTAACCTGCTCTGTAATTGGCATATGACACGTTACATTAATCTAGTGTTGTCTAACCACAACCCTCTGAATATAGTTCGCTACTCGCACCGCCCACCCTCTTGTGTATCGTTTCATGTTCAACACTTCGCAAGTGTTGCTTACTTTTTACATGCTCCCGCTGTACACTGTAATGTGGACGACTGCAGGATGTACATGCCCCCCCCCCTCCCCCCTGCCTTCGCACGCTGGTCGTTCAGGTGCTTGCGTGTTCAATGCCCTTCGCAGCTGTTCACTGGCATTCGCATGTCGAAGCGCTCAGTCTACGTCGTGGTACGGCCTGTGTCCACTGTCCGCTGATGTCGTAAGCTTAACCCTCACATTGTACTGCACATAGGTCCGTATGTACTGAATGATACGCTGTGGCACATGTGTGACCGTACAACGACTGCGCCCAACAACAGCGAACCATACGGTCCAAATGTTGTGCACTCAGCCACGTGCCGTCTCCCCATAACAGCTACATTGCAGTGTGGTACGCCATAGAGACGTGTGGGAGTAACGGACGCCCTGGATGGCGATCAGCATGAGCCGTCTGTTGATGTAGTGGCGCGTGTATTCAAACGTAGTCGTCTCTTCTCACACAGTGTGATAGCATGGTGCACCGCGTTCCACATCTGCGACATGGTACAGATGCTGGTTGACAGTCGGTCTCGTAATGGACATCGCATACGTAGGGGGGCCACCTCCCACGTGTTCTCTAGTCGTGCACATTTTGTTGCGTGTATGTGGGCAGACGTAGTGTGTCGTGACACCTAACAGACAGGTATGCAATAATCGTTGCATTTGCAAAGTGGGATGGACGTCTACGTTTGCTGGTGACGTTACGCAAATGAACAACTGGTAAACCCATTGTGGTGCGGTAGTTGTTGCTGGAGGTAAATCAGTAAGGGCAAATCTGTGTGTGAAGCGATACGCGGCGGTGGCTGGGTGGGACCGTCCCCGGCCGGTGAGGGGGGGCCGCCCGGCGTGCTGGCCGCGCGGTGCGTGGGCGCACGCGCTACAGCCGGCTGGTGGGGGCGCCCAGTGGCAGGCGCGCCGGCCGACGGACGCGGCAGGCGGCGCAGCTGCGCGCCGGGGCACCCTGCGCGCGGCGCCGGGCGGCCAAAGTGGGTCCTCGCGGGCCCGGTGCGAAGCGCGGTGGACATCTGCAGTGTGCTGGTCCGACTGAGGACTGTGTGCGTTGAGGATGCGCCGCCGCCCGGCACTCGGCGCCGCGACGCCGTCTGCTGCTCGGTCGCCCCAGCGGTTCTCGCTGGTGGTTTGTATCGCAGTTGTGCAGACGTGTTGGCACGTGCGCTGTGCTGGGAGAGTTCGCTTCGGCACCCACGTGGGGCCTTTGCCCTTCTGTGGCGCTGGCGTTGGAGCTGCCGGTCACCGTAGGTGGCGCGTGTTGTCTCCCGCCGGCAATGCCACGACAGCACGCTCCCGGGCCTCTGTCG
>NC_064628.1:413382410-413384910 GCF_023864275.1 Schistocerca cancellata
TGTTCACTGGCATTCGCATGTCGAAGCGCTCAGTCTACGTCGTGGTACGGCCTGTGTCCACTGTCCGCTGATGTCGTAAGCTTAACCCTCACATTGTACTGCACATAGGTCCGTATGTACTGAATGATACGCTGTGGCACATGTGTGACCGTACAACGACTGCGCCCAACAACAGCGAACCATACGGTCCAAATGTTGTGCACTCAGCCACGTGCCGTCTCCCCATAACAGCTACATTGCAGTGTGGTACGCCATAGAGACGTGTGGGAGTAACGGACGCCCTGGATGGCGATCAGCATGAGCCGTCTGTTGATGTAGTGGCGCGTGTATTCAAACGTAGTCGTCTCTTCTCACACAGTGTGATAGCATGGTGCACCGCGTTCCACATCTGCGACATGGTACAGATGCTGGTTGACAGTCGGTCTCGTAATGGACATCGCATACGTAGGGGGGCCACCTCCCACGTGTTCTCTAGTCGTGCACATTTTGTTGCGTGTATGTGGGCAGACGTAGTGTGTCGTGACACCTAACAGACAGGTATGCAATAATCGTTGCATTTGCAAAGTGGGATGGACGTCTACGTTTGCTGGTGACGTTACGCAAATGAACAACTGGTAAACCCATTGTGGTGCGGTAGTTGTTGCTGGAGGTAAATCAGTAAGGGCAAATCTGTGTGTGAAGCGATACGCGGCGGTGGCTGGGTGGGACCGTCCCCGGCCGGTGAGGGGGGGCCGCCCGGCGTGCTGGCCGCGCGGTGCGTGGGCGCACGCGCTACAGCCGGCTGGTGGGGGCGCCCAGTGGCAGGCGCGCCGGCCGACGGACGCGGCAGGCGGCGCAGCTGCGCGCCGGGGCACCCTGCGCGCGGCGCCGGGCGGCCAAAGTGGGTCCTCGCGGGCCCGGTGCGAAGCGCGGTGGACATCTGCAGTGTGCTGGTCCGACTGAGGACTGTGTGCGTTGAGGATGCGCCGCCGCCCGGCACTCGGCGCCGCGACGCCGTCTGCTGCTCGGTCGCCCCAGCGGTTCTCGCTGGTGGTTTGTATCGCAGTTGTGCAGACGTGTTGGCACGTGCGCTGTGCTGGGAGAGTTCGCTTCGGCACCCACGTGGGGCCTTTGCCCTTCTGTGGCGCTGGCGTTGGAGCTGCCGGTCACCGTAGGTGGCGCGTGTTGTCTCCCGCCGGCAATGCCACGACAGCACGCTCCCGGGCCTCTGTCGGCAGCGGCAAGCTCAGTTGGGAGCACGGGTGGTCGCACCTAAAGCGTCTACTCGCCTAACTCCGGGCGATTGCGCCTCTCTCGAACCCGACCAAGTACTTAGGACGGCGCTGCGCGCCGCCGGGACCTGAGAGGGTTTCGAGGTGTATTGTGCAGGGGAGCTCAGCCTCCTCCTGTTTGCAGAATAATTGAGCGGACGCTTGCGTGTTCGCGCGGGCCCCTGGGACACACTCCCGGGCGGCCGGCTGCTCAGCTCTAGTTGACGCAGCTCCCTGGTTGATCCTGCCAGTAGTCATATGCTTGTCTCAAAGATTAAGCCATGCATGTCTCAGTACAAGCCGCATTAAGGTGAAACCGCGAATGGCTCATTAAATCAGTTATGGTTCCTTAGATCGTACCCACGTTACTTGGATAACTGTGGTAATTCTAGAGCTAATACATGCAAACAGAGTCCCGACCAGAGATGGAAGGGACGCTTTTATTAGATCAAAACCAATCGGTCGGCTCGTCCGGTCCGTTTGCCTTGGTGACTCTGAATAACTTTGGGCTGATCGCACGGTCCTCGTACCGGCGACGCATCTTTCAAATGTCTGCCTTATCAACTGTCGATGGTAGGTTCTGCGCCTACCATGGTTGTAACGGGTAACGGGGAATCAGGGTTCGATTCCGGAGAGGGAGCCTGAGAAACGGCTACCACATCCAAGGAAGGCAGCAGGCGCGCAAATTACCCACTCCCGGCACGGGGAGGTAGTGACGAAAAATAACGATACGGGACTCATCCGAGGCCCCGTAATCGGAATGAGTACACTTTAAATCCTTTAACGAGTATCTATTGGAGGGCAAGTCTGGTGCCAGCAGCCGCGGTAATTCCAGCTCCAATAGCGTATATTAAAGTTGTTGCGGTTAAAAAGCTCGTAGTTGGATTTGTGTCCCACGCTGTTGGTTCACCGCCCGTCGGTGTTTAACTGGCATGTATCGTGGGACGTCCTGCCGGTGGGGCGAGCCGAAGGCGTGCGACCGCCTCGTGCGTGTTCGTGCGTCCCGAGGCGGACCCCGTTGAAATCCTACCAAGGTGCTCTTTATTGAGTGTCTGGGTGGGCCGGCACGTTTACTTTGAACAAATTAGAGTGCTTAAAGCAGGCAAGCCCGCCTGAATACTGTGTGCATGGAATAATGGAATAGGACCTCGGTTCTATTTTGTTGGTTTTCGGAACCCGAGGTAATGATTAATAGGGACAGGCGGGGGCATTCGTATTGCGACGTTAGAGGTGAAATTCTTGGATCGTCG
>NC_064628.1:413387410-413389910 GCF_023864275.1 Schistocerca cancellata
TCACGACCCGTCTTGAAACACGGACCAAGGAGTCTAACATGTGCGCGAGTCATTGGGCTGTACGAAACCTAAAGGCGTAATGAAAGTGAAGGTCTCGCCTTGCGCGGGCCGAGGGAGGATGGGGCTTCCCCGCCCTTCACGGGGCGGCGGCCTCCGCACTCCCGGGGCGTCTCGTCCTCATTGCGAGGTGAGGCGCACCTAGAGCGTACACGTTGGGACCCGAAAGATGGTGAACTATGCCTGGCCAGGACGAAGTCAGGGGAAACCCTGATGGAGGTCCGTAGCGATTCTGACGTGCAAATCGATCGTCGGAGCTGGGTATAGGGGCGAAAGACTAATCGAACCATCTAGTAGCTGGTTCCCTCCGAAGTTTCCCTCAGGATAGCTGGTGCTCGTACGAGTCTCATCCGGTAAAGCGAATGATTAGAGGCCTTGGGGCCGAAACGACCTCAACCTATTCTCAAACTTTAAATGGGTGAGATCTCCGGCTTGCTTGATATGCTGAAGCCGCGAGCAAACGACTCGGATCGGAGTGCCAAGTGGGCCACTTTTGGTAAGCAGAACTGGCGCTGTGGGATGAACCAAACGCCGAGTTAAGGCGCCCGAATCGACGCTCATGGGAAACCATGAAAGGCGTTGGTTGCTTAAGACAGCAGGACGGTGGCCATGGAAGTCGGAATCCGCTAAGGAGTGTGTAACAACTCACCTGCCGAAGCAACTAGCCCTGAAAATGGATGGCGCTGAAGCGTCGTGCCTATACTCGGCCGTCAGTCTGGCAGTCATGGCCGGTCCTTGCGGCCGGCCGCGAAGCCCTGACGAGTAGGAGGGTCGCGGCGGTGGGCGCAGAAGGGTCTGGGCGTGAGCCTGCCTGGAGCCGCCGTCGGTGCAGATCTTGGTGGTAGTAGCAAATACTCCAGCGAGGCCCTGGAGGGCTGACGCGGAGAAGGGTTTCGTGTGAACAGCCGTTGCACACGAGTCAGTCGATCCTAAGCCCTAGGAGAAATCCGATGTTGATGGGGGCCGTCATAGCATGATGCACTTTGTGCTGGCCCCCGTTGGGCGAAAGGGAATCCGGTTCCTATTCCGGAACCCGGCAGCGGAACCGATACAAGTCGGGCCCCTCTTTTAGAGATGCTCGTCGGGGTAACCCAAAAGGACCCGGAGACGCCGTCGGGAGATCGGGGAAGAGTTTTCTTTTCTGCATGAGCGTTCGAGTTCCCTGGAATCCTCTAGCAGGGAGATAGGGTTTGGAACGCGAAGAGCACCGCAGTTGCGGCGGTGTCCCGATCTTCCCCTCGGACCTTGAAAATCCGGGAGAGGGCCACGTGGAGGTGTCGCGCCGGTTCGTACCCATATCCGCAGCAGGTCTCCAAGGTGAAGAGCCTCTAGTCGATAGAATAATGTAGGTAAGGGAAGTCGGCAAATTGGATCCGTAACTTCGGGATAAGGATTGGCTCTGAGGATCGGGGCGTGTCGGGCTTGGTCGGGAAGTGGGTCAGCGCTAACGTGCCGGGCCTGGGCGAGGTGAGTGCCGTAGGGGTGCCGGTAAGTGCGGGCGTTTAGCGCGGGCGTGGTCTGCTCTCGCCGTTGGTTGGCCTCGTGCTGGCCGGCGGTGCAGGATGCGCGCGCCTGCGCGGCGTTCGTGCCCCGGTGCTTCAACCTGCGCGCAGGATCCGAGCTCGGTCCCGTGCCTTGGCCTCCCACGGATCTTCCTTGCTGCGAGGCCGCGTCCGCCTTAGCGTGCTCCTCCGGGGGCGCGCGGGTGCGCGGATTCTCTTCGGCCGCCATTCAACGATCAACTCAGAACTGGCACGGACTGGGGGAATCCGACTGTCTAATTAAAACAAAGCATTGCGATGGCCCTAGCGGGTGTTGACGCAATGTGATTTCTGCCCAGTGCTCTGAATGTCAACGTGAAGAAATTCAAGCAAGCGCGGGTAAACGGCGGGAGTAACTATGACTCTCAAATGCCCACCTGATGCGTAATATATGGACCCTCTCGGTCCGCCCCTTAGCATCCTTGTGATGTCGGGTGGATGATGGTTCGACTAGCCTCTCTGTGGGAAATCCTAGCTCTGGCCTTCAAGTGGTGGGGGTCGTAAGGGGTGCTGAGAAAGTTGTATTACTTTTAAAGCTCTCCGACCGACAGAGCAGGGTGTCGTTGAAGGCTTGGGGGTTACCTCCCCCCCTGCCTTTTGTTTCCAGCTGGTGCAACTACTAGAAGAAAACAAGGTACCAGGCCTCCCGCTGGAGTGCCTGTGCCAGCTGATGAGCTATCCAGCCAGCCAACCAGTGCGGGTCGAGCGCTGCTCCCCGTTGTCTGCCCAGAATGTCTACGGTCCTTTTCAACTAAGACCGGACTCGGCGTTCATCGCCGACGGGCCCACCCTGATGCTGCCAACGCGGAGGTGCAGACGGAGAGGAAGAAGGCCAGGTGGTCGCAGGAGGAGTTGCTCCGTCTTGCGCATGCTGAGGCGGCTCTGTCCCTCCAAGGCTGCCG
>NC_064628.1:413394910-413399910 GCF_023864275.1 Schistocerca cancellata
TGCAACAGATGTGAACATCATTTAGTTGCAACGCTGGGCAGTGTTATAGATCTACAACGAGTAATAGGAGGGTAGGAAACTATGGGCAACGGTTCGCGCGCGCCCTCTGGTCCTGACATCAACGTCCACAATAAACAGACCATACCGCCCTCTATGGGACGACGCTGACACCGCCACCCACAGACACAACACAGCCATCTATGAGAATGTGACCAAACTACATTGCCGTCTGGCCCAGAAACGACACCTCCATCTACAGGAATCCAACGGAACTACACCAACCATACTGCCAAACCACAGCATCGCCATCTATGACAATGTGACGAAACCACATGCAATAGCCCCATCTACGCGAATCGGACGACACTACGTCCACCATGTCGCGCGCACCACAAAAACAAAATACCGCACTCTGCAAGTCTCCCGCAACATGACCTGCTGCACCGACGATACCGCCATCTATGAGACGCCACGCCGACTACGACATCGCTAGGTCCCACAGTGCCCATTTTCCGACGCCACCCACAAAGCCTGCACCATCTGTCCACGACAGGAGCCCCAACGCCAGTGCCTGCGTCGCACGAAGTAGTCAACCGACAATCACTCCACCCGCACCCGCACGTGGCCCACCCCAACCGCCCAAATCGCAACCCAAGCGGATGAACGGCGGACTCTTCCCGCACTCGTACGTTGCAATCCACCCCTATATCTTGCGTTTCATGAAGAGTTATATCCAATATGCCAAATTCCCGCTGTCCCTATACATGCTGTAAGTCTGTGCACACAATATGAACCACACCTCAGCGAGACACTCTATCACACATTACTCTCTGCCTGTAACAGACACAGATACAATATGTAAGCACCAGCATGGACCAACGTCCGGTGCATCCTCTCCGCCACAGTACACCATCCACACTATGATAACCACACCAGGGGGTTCAATTATAAAATAGAATATCCCACCCGTCCGACATCCACAATTGCTCAGATAAGCCACCAACACCCACACATGTCCTACACAGGGGTGCACCCAACACCACCACACTGCCTCCTGTTACAGCACAGAAACAATGGCAGGAATGAATCGCACAGGTCTGCCACTCCCTTGCCGCAACCACAGACGCGGCGCGCCTCCAGTCACGAGCGAAAAGCGCATCCTGACGAGACATAACTGCTGTCACATACTGACGCTGCCTCAGACATCCACTTACAATGATCACTACCAACGAACCTCGGCCCCCCCCCCCCCAACACACTATCTCTTACCACGTTGTGTACTGTAATCCAACCCATTTCGCACCTTAACCTAACCCATTTTGCACCTTAACCTAACCAAATTTGTAACGCAATTTGTACCGCAATGTAACGCAATTTGTACCGCAATGTAACGCAATTTGTACCGCAATGTAACGCAATTTGTACCGCAATGTAACGCAATTTGTACCGCAATGTAACTCAATTTGTACCGCAATGTAACTGAATTTGTACCGCAATGTAACTCAATTTGTACCGCAATGTAACTCAATTTGTACCGCAATGTAACGCAATTTGTGCCTTAACCTAACCCAAGTTGGGCCTTAACCTAACCCAAGTTGGGCCTTAACCTAACCCAAGTTGGGCCTTAACCTAACCCAAGTTGGGCCTTAACCTAACCCAAGTTGGGCCTTAACCTAACCCAAGTTGGGCCTTAACCTAAGCCAAGTTGGGCCTTAACCTAACCCAAGTTGGGCCTTAACCTAACCCAAGTTGGGCCTTAACCTAACCCAAGTTGGGCCTTAACCTAACCCAAGTTGGGCCTTAACCTAACCCAAGTTGGGCCTTAACCTAACCCAAGTTGTGCCTTAACCTAACCCACGTTGTGCCTTAACCTAACCCACGTTGTGCCTTAACCTAACCCACGTTGTGCCTTAACCTAACCCACGTTGTGCCTTAACCTAACCCACGTTGTGCCTTAACCTAACCCACGTTGTGCCTTAACCTAACCCACGTTGTGCCTTAACCTAACCCACGTTGTGCCCTAACCTAACCCACGTTGTGCCTTAACCTAACCCACGTTGTGCCTTAACCTAACCCACGTTGTGCCTTAACCTAACCCACGTTGTGCCTTAACCTAACCCACGTTGTGCCTTAACCTAACCCACGTTGTGCCTTAACCTAACCCACGTTGTGCCTTAACCTAACCCACGTTGTGCCTTAACCTAACCCACGTTGTGCCTTAACCTAACCCACGTTGTGCCTTAACCTAACCCACGTTGTGCCTTAACCTAACCCACGTTGTGCCTTAACCTAACCCACGTTGTGCCTTAACCTAACCCACGTTGTGCCTTAACCTAACCCACGTTGTGCCTTAACCTAACCCACGTTGTGCCTTAACCTAACCCACGTTGTGCCTTAACCTAACCCACGTTGTGCCTTAACCTAACCCACGTTGTGCCTTAACCTAACCCACGTTGTGCCTTAACCTAACCCACGTTGTGCCTTAACCTAACCCACGTTGTGCCTTAACCTAACCCACGTTGTGCCTTAACCTAACCCACGTTGTGCCTTAACCTAACCCACGTTGTGCCTTAACCTAACCCACGTTGTGCCTTAACCTAACCCAAGTTGTGCCTTAACCTAACCCACGTTGTGCCTTAACCTAACCCACGTTGTGCCTTAACCTGCTCTGTAATTGGCATATGACACGTTACATTAATCCAGTGTTGTCTAACCACAACCCTCTGAATATAGTTCGCTACTCGCACCGCCCACCCTCTTGTGTATCGTTTCATGTTCAACACTTCGCAAGTGTTGCTTACTTTTTACATGCTCCCGCTGTACACTGTAATGTGGACGACTGCAGGATGTACATCGCCCCCCCCCCCTCCCCCCTGCCTTCGCACGCTGGTCGTTCAGGTGCTTGCGTGTTCAATGCCCTTCGCAGCTGTTCACTGGCATTCGCATGTCGAAGCGCTCAGTCTACGTCGTGGTACGGCCTGTGTCCACTGTCCGCTGATGTCGTAAGCTTAACCCTCACATTGTACTGCACATAGGTCCGTATGTACTGAATGATACGCTGTGGCACATGTGTGACCGTACAACGACTGCGCCCAACAACAGCGAACCATACGGTCCAAATGTTGTGCACTCAGCCACGTGCCGTCTCCCCATAACAGCTACATTGCAGTGTGGTACGCCATAGAGACGTGTGGGAGTAACGGACGCCCTGGATGGCGATCAGCATGAGCCGTCTGTTGATGTAGTGGCGCGTGTATTCAAACGTAGTCGTCTCTTCTCACACAGTGTGATAGCATGGTGCACCGCGTTCCACATCTGCGACATGGTACAGATGCTGGTTGACAGTCGGTCTCGTAATGGACATCGCATACGTAGGGGGCCACCTCCCACGCGTTCTCTAGTCGGGCACATTTTGTTGCGTGTATGTGGGCAGACGTAGTGTGTCGTGACACCTAACAGACAGGTATGCAATAATCGTTGCATTTGCAAACTGGGATGGACGTCTCCGTTTGCTGGTGACGTTACGCAAATGAACAACTGGTAAACCCATTGTGGTGCGGTTGTTGTTGCTGGAGGTAAATCAGTAAGGGCAAATCTGTGTGTGAAGCGATACGCGGCGGTGGCTGGGTGGGACCGTCCCCGGCCGGTGAGGGGGGGCCGCCCGGCGTGCTGGCCGCGCGGTGCGTGGGCGCACGCGCTACAGCCGGCTGGTGGGGGCGCCCAGTGGCAGGCGCGCCGGCCGACGGACGCGGCAGGCGGCGCAGCTGCGCGCTGGGGCACCCTGCGCGCGGCGCCGGGCGGCCAAAGTGGGTCCTCGCGGGCCCGGTGCGAAGCGCGGTGGACATCTGCAGTGTGCTGGTCCGACTGAGGACTGTGTGCGTTGAGGATGCGCCGCCGCCCGGCACTCGGCGCCGCGACGCCGTCTGCTGCTCGGTCGCCCCAGCGGTTCTCGCTGGTGGTTTGTATCGCAGTTGTGCAGACGTGTTGGCACGTGCGCTGTGCTGGGAGAGTTCGCTTCGGCACCCACGTGGGGCCTTTGCCCTTCTGTGGCGCTGGCGTTGGAGCTGCCGGTCACCGTAGGTGGCGCGTGTTGTCTCCCGCCGGCAATGCCACGACAGCACGCTCCCGGGCCTCTGTCGGCAGCGGCAAGCTCAGTTGGGAGCACGGGTGGTCGCACCTAAAGCGTCTACTCGCCTAACTCCGGGCGATTGCGCCTCTCTCGAACCCGACCAAGTACTTAGGACGGCGCTGCGCGCCGCCGGGACCTGAGAGGGTTTCGAGGTGTATTGTGCAGGGGAGCTCAGCCTCCTCCTGTTTGCAGAATAATTGAGCGGACGCTTGCGTGTTCGCGCGGGCCCCTGGGACACACTCCCGGGCGGCCGGCTGCTCAGCTCTAGTTGACGCAGCTCCCTGGTTGATCCTGCCAGTAGTCATATGCTTGTCTCAAAGATTAAGCCATGCATGTCTCAGTACAAGCCGCATTAAGGTGAAACCGCGAATGGCTCATTAAATCAGTTATGGTTCCTTAGATCGTACCCACGTTACTTGGATAACTGTGGTAATTCTAGAGCTAATACATGCAAACAGAGTCCCGACCAGAGATGGAAGGGACGCTTTTATTAGATCAAAACCAATCGGTCGGCTCGTCCGGTCCGTTTGCCTTGGTGACTCTGAATAACTTTGGGCTGATCGCACGGTCCTCGTACCGGCGACGCATCTTTCAAATGTCTGCCTTATCAACTGTCGATGGTAGGTTCTGCGCCTACCATGGTTGTAACGGGTAACGGGGAATCAGGGTTCGATTCCGGAGAGGGAGCCTGAGAAACGGCTACCACATCCAAGGAAGGCAGCAGGCGCGCAAATTACCCACTCCCGGCACGGGGAGGTAGTGACGAAAAATAACGATACGGGACTCATCCGAGGCCCCGTAATCGGAATGAGTACACTTTAAATCCTTTAACGAGTATCTATTGGAGGGCAAGTCTGGTGCCAGCAGCCGC
>NC_064628.1:413404910-413407410 GCF_023864275.1 Schistocerca cancellata
GCAGAGTGGAAGACCGCACCAGGGGCTTGGGGGGGTTACCAGCCCCCCCTCGCATTATCCCTTTATAGTTGGGGGCAGCATAGAAGAGAGAAGAAAAGGTGGCCCTTCCGCTGAAGGTGCCACCCCAGCTACCCCAGCACCTATCCGGCCAACCGGCCGAGTCGAAGATCCGATGGATGGTGTAGCTACATTTGCCTGCAGAGAGTGCCACCGCACATTTACGACCAAGAACGGCCTCGGGGTCCACCGCCGCCGCCAACACCTGGCGGCCACCAACGCGGAGATCAACACGGAGAGGCACCGCGCGAGGTGGACGGAAGAAGAAGTCCTTTCGCTCGCCAAAGCGGAGGCGGAACTGTTCCTTGAGAGGGACGCTCGGTTCTTCTTTGTCAACCAAGAGCTGATTAGGATGTTCCCCGACCGAACGCTTGAGGCAATCAAGTGCCGACGGCGGCAAGCTGCCCACAAGCAGCTTGTCCGCGAATTCATGGAGGCACTTGAGATCGGTCGGGGGGAAGAGCCGGCGTCCCGCCGGGGAGCGGTGACGCAGCCGCCTGACGCGGGCGATGGCGCTGCGCCGTCCGACGACGCAGCTGCGGACTTCGCGGCCGACACCACCGGGCCGCCTGCGGAGGGGCCGACTGACGCCGCCATCTGGGAGCATCTCGCGGAGCTGCCTGCTTCCGCCCAGCGTTTCTCTGCCCTGGACCGAGTTGTTGGTCTGGGGCGGGGTACGCCGCCCGAGGTCATCCTGGGCATGCTCCCGGATGCCCTTGCGTCGGTCGGGTCCAGGAGGGAGAGGACGAGTACCAGGACACAGCGGCCGCGCCAACCATCCAAGCGGCCGCCTGCCGCCCCGCCGCTGCAGAAGCGCAAGCGGCGCCGTTGGGAGTACGCGCGGACGCAGGACGCCTTCCGCAGGTCGCGCGCGCGTTGCGTGCGTGGCCTGCTGGACGGCACCCTGCTGCAGCCGCCACCTGACATCCCCGGTCTGCTGGACTTCTGGGCGGACCTCTTCACCAAGAAGCCGATCTCCACCGCCGGCTTCATCCGTGACCGCCTTCTCCCGCACTCGGAGCCTGTCGCTCCTGAGTGCCTATGGGGGCCGGTCACACGTGAGGAGGTCGCTGCTGCCTTGCCGCCCAGGGGGTCGGCAGCCGGGCCGGACGGCCTTACCCCAGCGGAGCTGCGGCGCCTGCCGCACGAAGTCCTGGAGAAACTCTTGAACCTCTTCCTCCTGGCCCGCGCCCTCCCCGAGAGTCTGCTTCGCGCGCGGACGATACTACTCCCCAAAACGGCTGCACCAACATCCCCCGCTGACTTTCGCCCCATTACGGTCTGCTCGGTGTTGGCGCGGACCTTTCACAAGGTTCTCGCGTCACGCCTGATGCGTGCTTGTGCTGTGGACGAACGTCAGCGGGCATTCATCCCCCGGGATGGGATGTTGGAAAACACCTTCATCTTGGACACTGCTCTCACCGACGCAGTTCGCTCCTGTCGCTCTGTTTTTGTGGCGTCGATCGACGTCTCTAAGGCGTTTGATTCGGTGGACCATGCTGCCCTCCGCCCCGTGCTGAGGGCGCATGGCCTGCCGGATTGCTTTATTGAGTACGTCGAAAGGTGCTACGAGGGCAGCACGACGGTGATAGCGGGCGGCGGCGGCGTGGGCGTGCCCGTGCAGCCGGCAAGGGGAGTACGTCAGGGTGATCCCCTCTCCCCCCTCCTTTTCAATTTTGCGGTGGACTATGTTTTGAGCCAACTGCCCTCCCACATCGGAGCTCGGATTCTAGGTCGCAGAGTCAACGCTGCGGCCTTCGCAGATGACGTCCTGCTGTTTGCATCGACCGCGAGGGGTTTGCAGTCCCTCATCGACGCAGCCGTCGCAGCCCTCGCCCACCTGGGGCTGCAGATCAACGCCCGGAAGTGTTTCACCCTCGCCTTAGTCGCATCTGGCCGCGACAAGAAGGTGAAGGTCGACGCAGACGTGACCTTCAAGGCAGGCAATACCACCGTGCCTGCCCTACGTGTGGGTGAAACCTTCCGGTATTTGGGACTGCAATTCTCCACCGCTGGTCGCTGCGTGTTCAATCCACGACGCCACCTGGTGGAGCAACTGGACGTCATCTCCCGAGCTCCGCTTAAGCCGCAACAGCGCCTCCATGCCCTCACCAACGTACTTCTGCCTGGCCTGTACCATGGGCTGGCCCTCAGCCGCACCCGAGTGGGTGCTTTGAAAGCGGCCGACGTGACCATCAGGGCCGCCGTCAGGAGATGGTTCCGCCTTCCGGCGGACACTCCCCTGGGCTACTTCCATGCTCCTGTAGCCCAGGGAGGCCTTGGCATCCCATCATGCCGATGGATGGGGCTAACTCTCCGCCGGTCCCGTCTCCTGGCTTTGAAGAGGATAGGGCCAGCCTCCGACGGTGCAGGCCGGGACGAGGTGCAGCGTGAGGTCGAGGTGCTGGAGCGGCATCTTATGTGGGAGGGCCACCTCCTCAAA
>NC_064628.1:413412410-413414910 GCF_023864275.1 Schistocerca cancellata
CACGTTGTGCCTTAACCTAACCCACGTTGTGCCTTAACCTAACCCACGTTGTGCCTTAACCTAACCCACGTTGTGCCTTAACCTAACCCACGTTGTGCCTTAACCTAACCCACGTTGTGCCTTAACCTAACCCACGTTGTGCCTTAACCTAACCCACGTTGTGCCTTAACCTAACCCACGTTGTGCCTTAACCTGCTCTGTAATTGGCATATGACACGTTACATTAATCTAGTGTTGTCTAACCACAACCCTCTGAATATAGTTCGCTACTCGCACCGCCCACCCTCTTGTGTATCGTTTCATGTTCAACACTTCGCAAGTGTTGCTTACTTTTTACATGCTCCCGCTGTACACTGTAATGTGGACGACTGCAGGATGTACATGGCCCCCCCCCCCCTCCCCCCTGCCTTCGCACGCTGGTCGTTCAGGTGCTTGCGTGTTCAATGCCCTTCGCAGCTGTTCACTGGCATTCGCATGTCGAAGCGCTCAGTCTACGTCGTGGTACGGCCTGTGTCCACTGTCCGCTGATGTCGTAAGCTTAACCCTCACATTGTACTGCACATAGGTCCGTATGTACTGAATGATACGCTGTGGCACATGTGTGACCGTACAACGACTGCGCCCAACAACAGCGAACCATACGGTCCAAATGTTGTGCACTCAGCCACGTGCCGTCTCCCCATAACAGCTACATTGCAGTGTGGTACGCCATAGAGACGTGTGGGAGTAACGGACGCCCTGGATGGCGATCAGCATGAGCCGTCTGTTGATGTAGTGGCGCGTGTATTCAAACGTAGTCGTCTCTTCTCACACAGTGTGATAGCATGGTGCACCGCGTTCCACATCTGCGACATGGTACAGATGCTGGTTGACAGTCGGTCTCGTAATGGACATCGCATACGTAGGGGGGCCACCTCCCACGTGTTCTCTAGTCGTGCACATTTTGTTGCGTGTATGTGGGCAGACGTAGTGTGTCGTGACACCTAACAGACAGGTATGCAATAATCGTTGCATTTGCAAAGTGGGATGGACGTCTACGTTTGCTGGTGACGTTACGCAAATGAACAACTGGTAAACCCATTGTGGTGCGGTAGTTGTTGCTGGAGGTAAATCAGTAAGGGCAAATCTGTGTGTGAAGCGATACGCGGCGGTGGCTGGGTGGGACCGTCCCCGGCCGGTGAGGGGGGGCCGCCCGGCGTGCTGGCCGCGCGGTGCGTGGGCGCACGCGCTACAGCCGGCTGGTGGGGGCGCCCAGTGGCAGGCGCGCCGGCCGACGGACGCGGCAGGCGGCGCAGCTGCGCGCCGGGGCACCCTGCGCGCGGCGCCGGGCGGCCAAAGTGGGTCCTCGCGGGCCCGGTGCGAAGCGCGGTGGACATCTGCAGTGTGCTGGTCCGACTGAGGACTGTGTGCGTTGAGGATGCGCCGCCGCCCGGCACTCGGCGCCGCGACGCCGTCTGCTGCTCGGTCGCCCCAGCGGTTCTCGCTGGTGGTTTGTATCGCAGTTGTGCAGACGTGTTGGCACGTGCGCTGTGCTGGGAGAGTTCGCTTCGGCACCCACGTGGGGCCTTTGCCCTTCTGTGGCGCTGGCGTTGGAGCTGCCGGTCACCGTAGGTGGCGCGTGTTGTCTCCCGCCGGCAATGCCACGACAGCACGCTCCCGGGCCTCTGTCGGCAGCGGCAAGCTCAGTTGGGAGCACGGGTGGTCGCACCTAAAGCGTCTACTCGCCTAACTCCGGGCGATTGCGCCTCTCTCGAACCCGACCAAGTACTTAGGACGGCGCTGCGCGCCGCCGGGACCTGAGAGGGTTTCGAGGTGTATTGTGCAGGGGAGCTCAGCCTCCTCCTGTTTGCAGAATAATTGAGCGGACGCTTGCGTGTTCGCGCGGGCCCCTGGGACACACTCCCGGGCGGCCGGCTGCTCAGCTCTAGTTGACGCAGCTCCCTGGTTGATCCTGCCAGTAGTCATATGCTTGTCTCAAAGATTAAGCCATGCATGTCTCAGTACAAGCCGCATTAAGGTGAAACCGCGAATGGCTCATTAAATCAGTTATGGTTCCTTAGATCGTACCCACGTTACTTGGATAACTGTGGTAATTCTAGAGCTAATACATGCAAACAGAGTCCCGACCAGAGATGGAAGGGACGCTTTTATTAGATCAAAACCAATCGGTCGGCTCGTCCGGTCCGTTTGCCTTGGTGACTCTGAATAACTTTGGGCTGATCGCACGGTCCTCGTACCGGCGACGCATCTTTCAAATGTCTGCCTTATCAACTGTCGATGGTAGGTTCTGCGCCTACCATGGTTGTAACGGGTAACGGGGAATCAGGGTTCGATTCCGGAGAGGGAGCCTGAGAAACGGCTACCACATCCAAGGAAGGCAGCAGGCGCGCAAATTACCCACTCCCGGCACGGGGAGGTAGTGACGAAAAATAACGATACGGGACTCATCCGAGGCCCCGTAATCGGAATGAGTACACTTTAAATCCTTTAACGAGTATCT
>NC_064628.1:413424910-413427410 GCF_023864275.1 Schistocerca cancellata
CTGCATCATCTGTCCACCACAGGAGCCCCAACGCCAGTGCCTGCGTCGCACGAAGTAGTCAACCGACAATCACTCCACCCGCACCCGCACCCGCACGTGCCCCACCCCAACCGCCCAAATCGCAACCCAAGCGGATGAACGGCGGACTCTTCCCGCACTCGTACGTTGCAATCCACCCCTATATCTTGCGTTTCATGAAGAGTTATATCCAATATGCCAAATTCCCGCTGTCCCTATACATGCTGTAAGTCTGTGCACACAATATGAACCACACCTCAGCGAGACACTCTATCACACATTACTCTCTGCCTGTAACAGACACAGATGCAATATGTAAGCACCAGCATGGACCAACGTCCGGTGCATCCTCTCCGCCACAGTACACCATCCACACTGTGATAACCACACCAGGGGGTCCAATTATAAAATAGAATATCCCACCCGTCCGACATCCACAATTGCTCAGATAAGCCACCAACACCCACACATGTCCTACACAGGGGTGCACCCAACACCACCACACTGCCTCCTGTTACAGCACAGAAACAATGGCAGGAATGAATCACACAGGTCTGCCACTCCCTTGCCGCAACCACAGACGCGGCGCGCCTCCAGTCACGAGCGAAAAGCGCATCCTGACGAGACATAACTGCTGTGACATACTGACGCTGCCTCAGACATCCACTTACAATGATCACTACCAACGAACCTCGCCCCCCCCCCCCCCAACACACTATCTCTTACCACGTTGTGTACTGTAATCCAACCCATTTCGCACCTTAACCTAACCCATTTCGCACCTTAACCTAACCCATTTCGCACCTTAACCTAACCCATTTCGCACCTTAACCTAACCCATTTTGCACCTTAACCTAACCAAATTTGTAACGCAATTTGTACCGCAATGTAACGCAATTTGTACCGCAATGTAACGCAATTTGTACCGCAATGTAACGCAATTTGTACCGCAATGTAACGCAATTTGTACCGCAATGTAACGCAATTTGTACCGCAATGTAACGCAATTTGTACCGCAATGTAACGCAATTTGTGCCTTAACCTAACCCACGTTGTGCCTTAACCTAACCCACGTTGTGCCTTAACCTAACCCACGTTGTGCCTTAACCTAACCCACGTTGTGCCTTAACCTAACCCACGTTGTGCCTTAACCTAACCCACGTTGTGCCTTAACCTAACCCACGTTGTGCCTTAACCTAACCCACGTTGTGCCTTAACCTAACCCACGTTGTGCCTTAACCTAACCCACGTTGTGCCTTAACCTAACCCACATTGTGCCTTAACCTAACCCACGTTGTGCCTTAACCTAACCCACGTTGTGCCTTAACCTAACCCACGTTGTGCCTTAACCTAACCCACGTTGTGCCTTAACCTAACCCACGTTGTGCCTTAACCTAACCCACGTTGTGCCTTAACCTAACCCACGTTGTGCCTTAACCTAACCCACGTTGTGCCTTAACCTAACCCACGTTGTGCCTTAACCTAACCCACGTTGTGCCTTAACCTAACCCACGTTGTGCCTTAACCTAACCCACGTTGTGCCTTAACCTAACCCACGTTGTGCCTTAACCTAACCCACGTTGTGCCTTAACCTAACCCACGTTGTGCCTTAACCTAACCCACGTTGTGCCTTAACCTAACCCACGTTGTGCCTTAACCTAACCCACGTTGTGCCTTAACCTAACCCACGTTGTGCCTTAACCTAACCCACGTTGTGCCTTAACCTAACCCACGTTGTGCCTTAACCTAACCCACGTTGTGCCTTAACCTAACCCACGTTGTGCCTTAACCTAACCCACGTTGTGCCTTAACCTAACCCACGTTGTGCCTTAACCTAACCCACGTTGTGCCTTAACCTAACCCACGTTGGGCCTTAACCTAACCCACGTTGGGCCTTAACCTAACCCACGTTGTGCCTTAACCTAACCCACGTTGGGCCTTAACCTAACCCACGTTGGGCCTTAACCTAACCCAAGTTGGGCCTTAACCTAACCCAAGTTGGACCTTAACCTAACCCAAGTTGGGCCTTAACCTAACCCAAGTTGGGCCTTAACCTAACCCAAGTTGGGCCTTAACCTAACCCAAGTTGGGCCTTAACCTAACCCAAGTTGGGCCTTAACCTGCTCTGTAATTGGCATATGACACGTTACATTAATCTGGTGTTGTCTAACCACAACCCTCTGAATATAGTTCGCTACTCGCACCGCCCACCCTCTTGTGTATCGTTTCATGTTCAACACTTTGCAAGTGTTGCTTACTTTTTACATGCTCCCGCTGTACACTGTTATGTGGACGACTGCAGGATGTACAGCGCCCCCCTCCCTTCCCCCCTGCCTTCGCATGCTGGTCGTTCAGGTGCTTGCGTGTTCAATGCCCTTCGCAGCTGTTCACTGGCAATCGCATGTCGAAGCGCTCAGTCTACGTCGTGGTACGGCCTGTGTCCACTGTCCGCTGATGTCGTACGCTTAACCCTCACACTGTA
>NC_064628.1:413432410-413442410 GCF_023864275.1 Schistocerca cancellata
TGCGCGGGCCGAGGGAGGATGGGGCTTCCCCGCCCTTCACGGGGCGGCGGCCTCCGCACTCCCGGGGCGTCTCGTCCTCATTGCGAGGTGAGGCGCACCTAGAGCGTACACGTTGGGACCCGAAAGATGGTGAACTATGCCTGGCCAGGACGAAGTCAGGGGAAACCCTGATGGAGGTCCGTAGCGATTCTGACGTGCAAATCGATCGTCGGAGCTGGGTATAGGGGCGAAAGACTAATCGAACCATCTAGTAGCTGGTTCCCTCCGAAGTTTCCCTCAGGATAGCTGGTGCTCGTACGAGTCTCATCCGGTAAAGCGAATGATTAGAGGCCTTGGGGCCGAAACGACCTCAACCTATTCTCAAACTTTAAATGGGTGAGATCTCCGGCTTGCTTGATATGCTGAAGCCGCGAGCAAACGACTCGGATCGGAGTGCCAAGTGGGCCACTTTTGGTAAGCAGAACTGGCGCTGTGGGATGAACCAAACGCCGAGTTAAGGCGCCCGAATCGACGCTCATGGGAAACCATGAAAGGCGTTGGTTGCTTAAGACAGCAGGACGGTGGCCATGGAAGTCGGAATCCGCTAAGGAGTGTGTAACAACTCACCTGCCGAAGCAACTAGCCCTGAAAATGGATGGCGCTGAAGCGTCGTGCCTATACTCGGCCGTCAGTCTGGCAGTCATGGCCGGTCCTTGCGGCCGGCCGCGAAGCCCTGACGAGTAGGAGGGTCGCGGCGGTGGGCGCAGAAGGGTCTGGGCGTTGCCTGCCTGGAGCCGCCGTCGGTGCAGATCTTGGTGGTAGTAGCAAATACTCCAGCGAGGCCCTGGAGGGCTGACGCGGAGAAGGGTTTCGTGTGAACAGCCGTTGCACACGAGTCAGTCGATCCTAAGCCCTAGGAGAAATCCGATGTTGATGGGGGCCGTCATAGCATGATGCACTTTGTGCTGGCCCCCGTTGGGCGAAAGGGAATCCGGTTCCTATTCCGGAACCCGGCAGCGGAACCGATACAAGTCGGGCCCCTCTTTTAGAGATGCTCGTCGGGGTAACCCAAAAGGACCCGGAGACGCCGTCGGGAGATCGGGGAAGAGTTTTCTTTTCTGCATGAGCGTTCGAGTTCCCTGGAATCCTCTAGCAGGGAGATAGGGTTTGGAACGCGAAGAGCACCGCAGTTGCGGCGGTGTCCCGATCTTCCCCTCGGACCTTGAAAATCCGGGAGAGGGCCACGTGGAGGTGTCGCGCCGGTTCGTACCCATATCCGCAGCAGGTCTCCAAGGTGAAGAGCCTCTAGTCGATAGAATAATGTAGGTAAGGGAAGTCGGCAAATTGGATCCGTAACTTCGGGATAAGGATTGGCTCTGAGGATCGGGGCGTGTCGGGCTTGGTCGGGAAGTGGGTCAGCGCTAACGTGCCGGGCCTGGGCGAGGTGAGTGCCGTAGGGGTGCCGGTAAGTGCGGGCGTTTAGCGCGGGCGTGGTCTGCTCTCGCCGTTGGTTGGCCTCGTGCTGGCCGGCGGTGCAGGATGCGCGCGCCTGCGCGGCGTTCGTGCCCCGGTGCTTCAACCTGCGCGCAGGATCCGAGCTCGGTCCCGTGCCTTACCCTCCCACGGATCTTCCTTGCTGCGAGGCCGCGTCCGCCTTAGCGTGCTCCTCCGGGGGCGCGCGGGTGCGCGGATTCTCTTCGGCCGCCATTCAACGATCAACTCAGAACTGGCACGGACTGGGGGAATCCGACTGTCTAATTAAAACAAAGCATTGCGATGGCCCTAGCGGGTGTTGACGCAATGTGATTTCTGCCCAGTGCTCTGAATGTCAACGTGAAGAAATTCAAGCAAGCGCGGGTAAACGGCGGGAGTAACTATGACTCTCTTAAGCTCACATGATGCGTCATATACGGATCCTCTCGGTCCACTCCTTAGCACCATTGTGGTGTCGAGTGGATGATGGTTCGCTTAGCCTCTCGGTGGGAAATCCTAGCTCTGGCCTTCACGTGGCGAGAGTCGTGAGAGGTTCTGAGGAAGGCTATGCCTTGGTGTAAGTCTTCCAAAGTTCCTCGACCGACAGAGCAGGGTGTCTTTTAGGGCATGGGGGTTGCCTCCCCTCATGCCTTTGTTCCAGCTGGCCCTACAACGAGAAGTAAACATGGTACCAGGCCTCCCACTGGAGCGCCTGTGCCAGCTGATGAGCCACCCAGCCAGCCAACCGATGCGGGTCGAGCGCCGCTCCCCGTCATCTGTCCTGACTGCTCGCGGTCATTCTCCACCAGGACCGGGCTCGGTGTCCACCGGCGCCGTGCTCATCCTTCTGCAGCCAATGCAGAGATACAGACGGAGAGGAAGAAGGCCAGGTGGTCCGAAGAGGAACTGATGCGTTTGGCTCATGCCGAAGCAACCCTAACCATCCGTGGTTGCAAGTTCCTTAACCAGGAGCTCACCAAGGCCTTCCCTGCGCGAACGCTGGAGTCCATCAAGTGCCAGCGTAGGGCGCAGGCCTTCAAGTACATGGTGGCTAGGTTTGTCACCGAGCTCTCCAGTAGTGGTCATGGTTCTCGTGACCCTGATGCTGAGCCTGGTGACGGATCCCCCCTATCACAGTTTCCACCTCAGGGGGATGACGTTGACCTTGCCATCTGGTCCTTCATGGGTGATCTTCCTCCATCAGGCCGCCGATTTCGCTCGCTTGACGCTCTTTTAGCTCTTGGTCCTACCACTAGCCGGGATACTATCCGGGCAATGTTGCTACCTGCTCTGGATGAAGTGGGGAGCATGGAACCAGCTGTCCATCAAGCTGCAAAGGTAAGGATCCAACAGCCTCCAGAGCGGAAGCGTGCTCGAAGAAGGTGGGAATATGCAGTAGTTCAGCGTGCCTTCAAGAAGAATGCGGCACGTTGCATTAACGGGCTCCTTGATGGCACTCTTCTGCATCAGCCCCCGTCCATCCCGGGGCTGATTGAGTATTGGACAGACCTTTTTTCTCCACCTCGTGTCAGGTCTCGGCCTCCACGGGGTGAGGGTCTGTCCGAGAGGCTGTTGCCATTTTCAAAGATGGTACCCTTTCACCAACTATGGGCTCCCATCACAGCGGAAGAAGCGGCTGCTGCCCTACCACCTCGAAGTTCAGCTGCAGGCCCAGATGGCCTCACACCGACCCAATTGCGTCGCCTTCCCCGGGAGGTTTTCCTTAAAATCCTGAATATCCTTCTCCTCTCCCGTTCCCTTCCATCCCGTCTCCTACAGGCCAGGACCACCCTGCTGCCCAAGAAGACCGCCGCAGCATCCCCTGCTGACTTCCGTCCGATTACAGTGTGCTCGGTGCTAACCAGAGCTTTCCATAAGGTTCTGGTTGGCCGCCTTATGCGCTTCTGCACTTTGGATGGTCGTCAGCGGGCTTTCATCCCTCAGGATGGGATGCTTCATAACACCTTTATCCTGGATCTGGCGATGACTCAGGCGCGGAGGGCCGCCGGTTCGCTGTACTTGGCGTCCCTGGATGTGTCAAAGGCCTTCGACTCGCTTTCCCATGGTGCCCTTGGCCCTGTGCTGAGAGCCCATGGTTTGCCGGTCGAGTTCGTTGACTACATCCGGGGGTGCTATGAGGCGGGATCGACGGTTATCTGCGCTGGTGGGAAGTCGTCCGATCTGGTGCGGCCTTCGAGGGGTGTTCGGCAGGGTGATCCTCTGTCCCCCATCCTTTTTAACATGGCAGTAGACATGCTCCTATCCCGTCTCCCTGAGCACGTTGGGGCACGCATTTTCGGACGGCGAGTAAATGCTGCTGCATTCGCCGACGACCTCTTGCTGTTCGCCGAGACTCGTGATGGATTGCAGGAACTATTAACCATCGCCACGTCGGCCCTGGGTGACCTCGGGCTCGAGGTCAACCCATGGAAGTGCTTCTCTCTCGCCCTGGTGTCATCAGGCCGGGAGAAGAAGACCAAGGTCGACGAGACAGTCATCTTCCGTGCTGGTGTTCACAACATTCCAGCATTGGCGATGGGAGATACATTTAAGTATTTGGGACTGCAATTCACCACGTGCGGACGAAGTCTTTTCCATCCTCGGCGAGAGGTCGAGAAGCTGCTCGACATCATTAAGTGTGCTCCACTAAAGCCTCAGCAGAGACTATATTCCCTTCGATCCATAATCCTCCCGGGTATCTACCACGGTTTAGCCTTGGGGAGAACTCGTCTGGGGGCCCTTTCATCCCTGGATGTCTGCGTGCGTGCAGCCGTTCGAGCCTGGCTGCGTTTGCCAGCGGATACACCTGTCTGATACTTCCATGCTCCAATAACTCATGGGGGCTTGGGGGTTCCATCAGCCCGCTGGCTTGGTCCACTTCTTCGAAGGAGGAGGCTGGCCAAGATGCAGGCGCTGGGTGTGGCTGTGGACGACTCTTCCCAGGACTTGCTGCGGCGTGAGATCTCCCAACTGGATAACGCCTTGCAATGGCGTGGCGACGTGATTAAGTCCAGTTACCAACTGGGCCGGTGTTGGGCCGAGCGCCTCCACTCCTCAGTTGATGGCTCTGCATTACGAAAGTCTGCCCAAACACCCGGGCAGCACTGCTGGGTATCCACCACTCGGCAGTTTGTCACAGGCCGCGATTTCATCAACTGTCTACGTGCCAGGATTAATGCCTTGCCGACCAAGGCACGACTCCTGCGTGGCAGGGAGGGTGACACCAGGTGCCGTGGTGGCTGCAATGCAACGGAAACGGCTAACCACGTTATCCAGCAATGTTGGAGGAGCGATGGGGCTCGCATTGCCAGACATGACGCAGTCGCGTCTTATCTGGCGCGAGGCCTACGCCAAAGGGGCTTCAGCGTTTCATTGGAGCCTCACCTTCGTACATCGGAAGGACTAAGGAAGCCGGATATCGTGGCAGTCCGTGAAGGAGCAGCAGTCATCATCGACGCACAGGTGGTTGGTGACACCCTCGACCTCGATCGATGTCATCGCGAGAAAATTGCGGTCTACGACAGGCAGGCTGTCCATGAGGAGGTGCGCAAGCTGTTCCCGGCGGTCCAAGACATCACCACCACGTCGGCGACCATCAACTGGCGTGGGGTCTGGTCCCCAGCTTCTGCCAGAGCACTGCAGGAGGTGGGCGTGGCAAAGGGGCACCTATCAACTGTAGCCACGAGAGTACTTCTGGGCAGTATAATGGCGGCGCGGCGTTTCGACAACATGACTGCCCCTCGCCGCCGCACGATGCCCCGCACCGGAGTTGGCTAGGGTGTGTTCAACCCTTTAGCTGCTGCCTGGCTTCAGGCATAATCCCCCTCTTTTTCCTGTGTCTGTGTTTAGTCTTAAGTGTATTTTTTATATATTATGTATATTAATATTTTGTGTGTGACACCTTGTATTTCACTTTTGTATTATTCACAGCATGTGAATAAAGACGGCAAATATAGCCAAATGCCTCGTCATCTAATTAGTGACGCGCATGAATGGATTAACGAGATTCCCGCTGTCCCTATCGACGCAGCTCTGAAGGTGTTAAGGGAGTCAGTCCGGGTCTTATATGTGGAGTTTTACATCAACGAGACGGTGCGGCACTCAAACCCCAGTACGTGTGGAGACCCTCCGGGGAACGTAACTCGGGTTTGAGTGCCGCACCGTCTCGTTGATGTAAAACTCCACATATAAGACCCGGACTGACTCCCTTAACACCTTCCGGGCTGCGTCGATAGGTGTGGGTTGTCGTGTGTCAAGGCAGGACGTAAAACTCCCGTCATGGCAGGACGTTAAATGCCCCCAACCCAAGCGAAAGCAAAGGGTGCATGGCGCAGGGGAAGCTGCGTAACGAGAGACATAACAGCTGTCTCTCCTGAGTTGAGCGCGGTGGCTGGGCGGGGGTATGAGGGTAAGTCTCACGACGATCCCGGAACCCTGCGGTCCTGCCACTGCAGTTCCTCACGTCATGGACGACGTTAAAAGTCCCCCAACCCAAAGCGAAAGCAAAGGGTGCGTGGCGCAGGGGGAGCTGCGTCAATAAGGACACAACATCTGTCCAGTTCTTCCCACGGCTGTACTCGCTGGGGAGGGATCGTGGCCTGAGCCGGCAAAGGCTCAGCGCCATGTCGGGGATTTCGGCATGCTCCGCCAAACCAGGGCGTGGTAACACGTCCCTGGCTAGGTTAGATGGGGCCAGACCCCCGAAAGTCTGGGGGACCGACCCAGCACCTGAGTAGGGCTGGGTCCAAGGCCTTAGGGTGGAAACTCGGCCTAGTAGGGGGCGAAGGCCGAGAGGTGAATCCGCCTCTCCGGAATGCGCTGGGCATTTGCCGGGGAGGGACGGGTGAAATCCCCAGTGGCACAGTCGTGGAAGGGGACTAGTGCGCTGGAAACGGCGCGCTAAACCCGGCAGCTCACAAAGCTCTTGGTCCAGGGGCGGGACTGGTGAGCGACCTGCAATTAGCCTCCCCCCATGCCAGAAGAGCCGGTCCGGGGAAAGAGACGGGCTCTCAACTCTTTGGTCTCTCTCAGAAATCATGGCGGTAAACACAGAGAGAGAGACTTCCGAGCGATACGAAGTGAACGATGAAAATGAAATAAAGAGCGCAGCCGAAAGGCTAAAGGAGATAAATGCGCTACTGGTGACAGATAAAGGGAAAATGAGCAACGACAAAATAAATGAAATAAAAGACAAGCTGGCCCTATGGGCAATTGCCCAAAGCCAGCTTGAAGGAAGGATACAAGAGCTGGAACGACAAAATAAACAAATAATAGCCGAAAAAACAAAAACATACGCCACAGTGGTGGCAGGAGGACCACAGAAACAACAAATCAATATGAAAGAGAGTATAGAGAAAGTGACAGCAAAACAAGGAGTGGCATTATTTTTGAAGCCAAAAGAAGGACAGAGCGTAAAAGAGGTGAAGGAAATATTCACAAGAGTAATTAATCCAACCAAAGCAAAAGTCAAAATAAACAAAGTAGTAGTTGCAAAAAACGCAGTCATAGTAGAAACTCCCACCCAACAGGATAGGAACACAATAATGGGGCACAAAGATTTACAGAGATCGGTAATATGTGAGAGGACAAAGAAAAGATGGCCATTAATGACTGTATTTGATGTGTCAAATAGGTTGACACCAGAGGAACTAACGGAGTGTATTTACACTCAGAATTTTGAAGAAAAAATGAGCCTACAAGACTTCAAAAAGGAATTTAGACCAAAATTTAGAATGGGGAGAAAAGACAGAGATACGGGACATCAGGTAGTTGAGGTTTCCCCAACATTGAGAAAAGTACTCATACAAAATGGTAGAGTATATGTGGAGTATAGTTCAGTCGCGGTCAAAGATTATTGCGTGGTACCCAGGTGTCATAGATGTATGGATCTGGGTCACGTACAGAAGTACTGCACCTGGGGTGACCCCACCTGTGGTCACTGTGGAACGGACAACCACAACAACAAAGAGTGCCCAGAAAAGAACAGACCTGAGACATGTATACCATGCAATAGAAGGGGAAAAAGAAAATGTAGAGCACCAAATTCCAAAGAATGCCCCACATATCAGCTTTTACTAGGAAGACTTATACAAAGGACAGATTATGGAGACTAACCCCCAAGAGAAAAGAAAGAAACATAAATCACCAAGCAAACAACTAAGAGACACGCTAAGGGGCATGAAAATCAGAGAAGCAGTAGGGGCAAGGGAAAAAGATGCAAAAGAAACCACAGATAAACAACCTGGAAATAAGGGAACAACAAAAAACACACGGGATAACAAACGGGATAACAATCAACACATAACATGTACAGCACAAAATTGTATTGCCAATACCCCCATTGAAAGAACACCAACACAAGGGCGACCTCGGTCGCCCGTTTTTTTATGACAAGAAAATGCAGATGGAGAGCGGAGATAGAAAGCAAGAGGTTCCTAAGACACAACGAGAAACATTGATAAAAGACAAGACACAAAATACAACAAGAGATGTACAAGTACAAACAATAAGCATGATAGACGCACAAGTACAAACAATGAACACACAAGATGCACAGGTACAAACAGAAGGGCGACCTCGGTCGCCCATTTTTCATGACAAGAAAATGCCGATGGAGGGCAGAGATGGGCGACCAGAGGCGCCCATGACACAACACACTACACCAACACAGAGACAAAACAAAGACATAGAAAAGAATAACATAGGAAAGAAATACGGACGACCTCGGTCGTCCGTTTATAATGAAAAGAAAACGCCGATGAAGGGCGCGGACGGACGACTGAGCTCGCCCGAAAAAGACCACTCAGAACAAATACAAGATAAAGACAATAAGTCAAGCAAGAGTGACACATATAACGCAATGGACCCAAAGAATACTTATAAGATATGCGAAAACGCATTACAGATGGCAAGACTAGAAGAACCCGGTCTGCTAACCACTGCGTTACGCCAACTAGTGAGAGTGGGGCACAAAAACGGCTCGAGAATTACTTATCCAGCTTTGGCGGACGTTGACTGCATTCAGCTAGCCGCGGCCGGAATCCCCACGGAACATGAACAACTAGAGGAAATAGTAAAGCAAGTATACGAAAGAAGAGGCGTAAAATACAATTTGGAAAATATATATACACAAATGGTAACAACATACGGCCGAATAGGATTCGATCCCAATAAAGTATGGCCAGAAGATCATTACCATACGTATCACCCATAATGGATCTCGTAGTTCTCCAGGTAAATACAATGAGAAGCGCACAAGTAAACTACGAGTTGCGCAAACTAGCAGAAGAACACAAAGCTGACATACTATGCTTGCAAGAACCATACTCCCGGGAGGGTAAAATCCCAGGAATGACAGCCACGGCTCAAATAATTATGAAAGGAGAAAGACCAATGTCTGCAATAGTAATTTTAAATAGTAATATAAGAACAATAATATTAAATCAATTTACAAACGAACATATTGTAACAATCGAAGTACAAGCAAAAAACACTAAATGGTATTTGGTATCAATATATTGTCAGTATAGAGAGCCAATAACTATGTACCTAGAACAACTAAAGGAAATATGTAGAACTCTACAGGGCCATCAAGTAATCATAGCAATGGATGCAAATGCAAAGTCATTCCTGTGGCATAGCGGAGAACAAGACGAAAAAGGTCAGGAATTAGAAGATGTAATAAGTGAATTAAATCTAGACGTAATAAACGCACCTAGCGAGATACCTACATATTCAAATAGAGCAGGAGCAAAAACAAATATAGATGTAACACTGGCAAATAATAGGGCTAACAATAAAATAGATAAATGGGAGGTATTGGAGAATGCAACAACCAGTGATCACAATGTAATAAAGTATATATTAAAATCAGAACAGAATGTGGCGCCGCAGGAATGGCTTTCAGAATATGATTATAAAAAGGTAGACTGGGAAAGACTCTCCCGGGAGTATAGCCCGCCGGAGCTGGATGAGGATCTCGAGGTTGATGGAATAGCGGAGCAGATAGTTCAAAGTATAAAGGACGTAATAGAAGCCGTTGTACCAAAGAGAAGCAGAGTCCAAAGCGTGCACCCGGCACCATGGACTCCAGAACTAAGTGACCTACGTCAGGCTACTCGCAGGGCAAGACGCAGGTATCAGCGCACATTTAACCCACAAGACAGGGAACATAGACTGCGTATATACAGACAACTAAGGGAGAGGTATAGAAGAGAAATTATAGAAGTTAGGAAAAGAAGCTGGGAAAATTTCGTAAGAAACAACCTGGCAATGGATCCCTGGGGAAAGCCATACAAGCTAGCTAGGGAAAAAATAAGAGCTCCAACAGTCTTATCATCTATAAGAATCCCAGACGAAAACAGAATGACCACAACTAGACAAGAGACAATAACGGTGCTCCTCCAAGCCCTGCTACCGGATGATGATCCCTCTGAGGACACACCGGAGCAGGCGGCTATAAGAGAGAGAGCACAGGAAGAATACAACAACAACACAATGGTCTACCCCTTCTCACCACAGGAGGTGGTAGACGTAATATCAAACCTAA
>NC_064628.1:413447410-413452410 GCF_023864275.1 Schistocerca cancellata
CGCAACTCCAGCGGATGAACGGCGGACTCTTCCCGCACTCGTACGTTGCAATCCACCCCTATAACTTGCGTTTCATGAAGAGTTATATCCAATATGCCAAATTCCCGCTGTCCCTATACATGCTGTAGGTCTGTGCACACAATATGAACCACACCTCAGCGAGACACTCTATCACACATTACTCTCTGCCTGTAACAGACACAGATACAATATGTAAGCACCAGCATGGACCAACGTCCGGTGCATCCTCTACGCCACAGTACACCATCCACACTATGATAACCACACCAGGGGGTCCAATTATAAAATAGAATATCCCACCCGTCCGACATCCACAATTGCTCAGATAAGCCACCAACACCCACACTTGTCCTACACAGGGGTGCACCCAACACCACCACACTGCCTCCTGTTACAGCACAGAAACAATGGCAGGAATGAATGACACAGGTCTGCCACTCCCTTGCCGCAACCACAGACGCGGCGCGCCTCCAGTCACGAGCGAAAAGCGCATCCTGACGAGACATAACTGCTGTGACATACTGACGCTGCCTCAGACATCCACTTACAATGATCACTACCAACGAACCTCGCCCGCCCCCCCCCCCCCCCAACACACTATCTCTTACCACGTTGTGTACTGTAATCCAACCCATTTCGCACCTTAACCTAACCCATTTCGCACCTTAACCTAACCCATTTCGCACCTTAACCTAACCCATTTCGCACCTTAACCTAACCCATTTCGCACCTTAACCTAACCCATTTCGCACCTTAACCTAACCCATTTCGCACCTTAACCTAACCCATTTCGCACCTTAACCTAACCCATTTCGCACCTTAACCTAACCCATTTCGCACCTTAACCTAACCCATTTCGCACCTTAACCTAACCCATTTCGCACCTTAACCTAACCCATTTCGCACCTTAACCTAACCCATTTCGCACCTTAACCTAACCCATTTCGCACCTTAACCTAACCCATTTCGCACCTTAACCTAACCCATTTCGCACCTTAACCTAACCAAATTTGTAACGCAATTTGTACCGCAATGTAACGCAATTTGTACCGCAATGTAACGCAATTTGTACCGCAATGTAACGCAATTTGTACCGCAATGTAACGCAATTTGTGCCTTAACCTAACCCACGTTGTGCCTTAACCTAACCCACGTTGTGCCTTAACCTAACCCACGTTGTGCCTTAACCTAACCCACGTTGTGCCTTAACCTAACCCACGTTGTGCCTTAACCTAACCCACGTTGTGCCTTAACCTAACCCACGTTGGGCCTTAACCTAACCCACGTTGGGCCTTAACCTAACCCACGTTGGGCCTTAACCTAACCCACGTTGGGCCTTAACCTAACCCACGTTGGGCCTTAACCTAACCCACGTTGGGCCTTAACCTAACCCACGTTGGGCCTTAACCTAACCCACGTTGGGCCTTAACCTAACCCACGTTGGGCCTTAACCTAACCCACGTTGGGCCTTAACCTAACCCACGTTGGGCCTTAACCTAACCCACGTTGGGCCTTAACCTAACCCACGTTGGGCCTTAACCTAACCCACGTTGGGCCTTAACCTAACCCACGTTGGGCCTTAACCTAACCCACGTTGGGCCTTAACCTAACCCACGTTGGGCCTTAACCTAACCCACGTTGGGCCTTAACCTAACCCACGTTGGGCCTTAACCTAACCCACGTTGGGCCTTAACCTAACCCACGTTGGGCCTTAACCTAACCCACGTTGGGCCTTAACCTAACCCACGTTGGGCCTTAACCTAACCCACGTTGGGCCTTAACCTAACCCACGTTGGGCCTTAACCTAACCCACGTTGGGCCTTAACCTAACCCACGTTGGGCCTTAACGTAACCCACGTTGGGCCTTAACGTAACCCACGTTGGGCCTTAACCTAACCCACGTTGGGCCTTAACCTAACCCACGTTGGGCCTTAACCTAACCCAAGTTGGGCCTTAACCTAACCCAAGTTGGGCCTTAACCTAACCCAAGTTGGGCCTTAACCTAACCCAAGTTGGGCCTTAACCTAACCCAAGTTGGGCCTTAACCTAACCCAAGTTGGGCCTTAACCTAACCCAAGTTGGGCCTTAACCTAACCCAAGTTGGGCCTTAACCTAACCCAAGTTGGGCCTTAACCTAACCCAAGTTGGGCCTTAACCTAACCCAAGTTGGGCCTTAACCTAACCCAAGTTGGGCCTTAACCTAACCCAAGTTGGGCCTTAACCTAACCCAAGTTGGGCCTTAACCTAACCCAAGTTGGGCCTTAACCTAACCCAAGTTGGGCCTTAACCTAACCCAAGTTGGGCCTTAACCTAACCCAAGTTGGGCCTTAACCTAACCCAAGTTGGGCCTTAACCTAACCCAAGTTGGGCCTTAACCTAACCCAAGTTGGGCCTTAACCTAACCCAAGTTGGGCCTTAACCTAACCCAAGTTGGGCCTTAACCTGCTCTGTAATTGGCATATGACACGTTACATTAATCTAGTGTTGTCTAACCACAACCCTCTGAATATAGTTCGCTACTCGCACCGCCCACCCTCTTGTGTATCGTTTCATGTTCAACACTTTGCAAGTGTTGCTTACTTTTTACATGCTCCCGCTGTACACTGTTATGTGGACGACTGCAGGATGTACAGCGCCCCCCTCCCTTCCCCCCTGCCTTCGCATGCTGGTCGTTCAGGTGCTTGCGTGTTCAATGCCCTTCGCAGCTGTTCACTGGCAATCGCATGTCGAAGCGCTCAGTCTACGTCGTGGTACGGCCTGTGTCCACTGTCCGCTGATGTCGTACGCTTAACCCTCACACTGTACTGCACATAGGTCCGTATGTACCGAATGATACGCTGTGGCACATGTGTGACCGTACAACGACTGCGCCCAACAACAGCGAACCATACAGTCCAAATGTTGTGCACTCAGCCACGTGCCGTCTCCCCATAACTGCTGCATTGCAGTGTGGTACGCCATAGAGACGTGTGGGTGTAACGGACGCCCTGGATGGCGATCAGCATGAGCCGTCTGTTGATGTAGTGGCGCGTGTATTCAAACGTAGTCGTCTCTTCTCACACTGTGTGATAGCATGGTGCACCGCGTTCCACATCTGCGACATGGTACAGATGCCGGTTGACAGTCGGTCTCGTAATGGACATCGCATACGTAGGGGGCCACCTCCCACGTGTTCTCTAGTCGTGCACATTTTGTTGCGTGTATGTGGGCAGACGTAGTGTGTCGTGACACCTAACAGACAGGCATGCAATAATCGTTGCATTTGCAAACGGGGATGGACGTCTACGTTTGCTGGTGACGTTACGCAAATGAACAACTGGTAACCCATTGTGGTGCGGTTGTTGTTGCTGGAGGTAAATCAGTAAGGGCAAATCTGTGTGTGAAGCGATACGCGGCGGTGGCTCGGTGGGACTCTCCCCGGCCGGTGAGGGGGGGCCGCCCGGCGTGCTGGCCGCGCGGTGCGTGGGCGCACGCGCTACAGCCGGCTGGTGGGGGCGCCCAGTGGCAGGCGCGCCGGCCGACGGACGCGGCAGGCGGCGCAGCTGCGCGCCGGGGCACCCTGCGCGCGGCGCCGTGCGGCCAAAGTGGGTCCTCGCGGGCCCGGTGCGAAGCGCGGTGGACATCTGCAGTGTGCTGGTCCGACTGAGGACTGTGTGCGTTGTGGATGCGCCGCCGCCCGGCACTCGGCGCCGCGACGCCGTCTGCTGCTCGGTCGCCCCAGCGGTTCTCGCTGGTGGTTTGTATCGCAGTTGTGCGGACGTGTTGGCACGTGCGCTGTGCTGGGAGAGTTCGCTTCGGCACCGACGTGGGTCCTTTGCCCTTCTGTGGCGCTGGCGTTGGAGCTGCCGGTCACCGTAGGTGGCGCGTGTTGTCTCCCGCCGGCAATGCCACGACAGCACGCTCCCGGGCCTCTGTCGGCAGCGGCAAGCTCAGTTGGGAGCACGGGTGGTCGCACCTAAAGCGTCTACTCGCCTAACTCCGGGCGATTGCGCCTCTCTCGAACCCGACCAAGTACTTAGGACGGCGCTGCGCGCCGCCGGGACCTGAGAGGGTTTCGAGGTGTATTGTGCAGGGGAGCTCAGCCTCCTCCTGTTTGCAGAATAATTGAGCGGACGCTTGCGTGTTCGCGCGGGCCCCTGGGACACACTCCCGGGCGGCCGGCTGCTCAGCTCTAGTTGACGCAGCTCCCTGGTTGATCCTGCCAGTAGTCATATGCTTGTCTCAAAGATTAAGCGATGCATGTCTCAGTACAAGCCGCATTAAGGTGAAACCGCGAATGGCTCATTAAATCAGTTATGGTTCCTTAGATCGTACCCACGTTACTTGGATAACTGTGGTAATTCTAGAGCTAATACATGCAAACAGAGTCCCGACCAGAGATGGAAGGGACGCTTTTATTAGATCAAAACCAATCGGTCGGCTCGTCCGGTCCGTTTGCCTTGGTGACTCTGAATAACTTTGGGCTGATCGCACGGTCCTCGTACCGGCGACGCATCTTTCAAATGTCTGCCTTATCAACTGTCGATGGTAGGTTCTGCGCCTACCATGGTTGTAACGGGTAACGGGGAATCAGGGTTCGATTCCGGAGAGGGAGCCTGAGAAACGGCTACCACATCCAAGGAAGGCAGCAGGCGCGCGAATTACCCACTCCCGGCACGGGGAGGTAGTGACGAAAAATAACGATACGGGACTAGTCCGAGGCCCCGTAATCGGAATGAGTACACTTTAAATCCTTTAACGAATATCTATTGGAGGGCAAGTCTGGTGCCAGCAGCCGCGGTAATTCCAGCTCCAATAGCGTATATTAAAGTTATTGCGGTTAAAAAGCTCGTAGTTGGATTTGTGTCCCACGCTGTTGGTTCACCGCCCGTCGGTGTTTAACTGGCATGTATCGTGGGACGTCCTGCCGGTGGGGCGAGCCGAAGGCGTGCGACCGCCTCGTGCGTGTTCGTGCGTCCCGAGGCGGACCCCGTTGAAAT
>NC_064628.1:413459910-413474910 GCF_023864275.1 Schistocerca cancellata
GTGTTAGGGGTTACAGGTGCCAGCCAGCCAGCCAGCCAGCCAGCCAGCAGCAGCAGCAGCAGCAGCAGCAGCAGCAGCAGTAGTTCGCGGTCCCGGCCTGCAGCAGTGGTCGGCCAGCCAGCCAGCCTGCCAGTCCTCCGGTGCCAGCAGCAGTCCAGCCCGCAGCAGTCCAGCCAGCAGCAGCAGCAGCAGCCGCCGCCGCCCCGGCCCCGTCCGCGGCAGCAGCGTCCCTGCCTCTCGCCGTCGCCGTCGCCGTCGCCGTCGCCGTCGCCGTCGCCGTCGCCGTCGCCGCCGTCCGTCCGCCGTCCGTCCGCCGTCTCCCAGTGTGTGGGTCCTGTCCTTTTAGTGCTGTGTTTTTTCTTTCTTCTTCTTGTCGTCATGTCCGCCCCCACCACCACCGTCACTACTACCACCACCGCCATCGTGTATACGTCCCCTTCCGCCGCCTCCACCACAATCACTTGGTGTGCCCAGTCCCACCCCCCTCCTTCCATCCCTCCCCTCCTCTCTATCCCTTCGCCCTCGCTCTTTGTCGCCCCCTCTCCCGCTTCCTCCTCTCGTTCTGATCCCTTCCCCCCACTCCCCCAGCCTGTCACTGCAGCTCCGGCTAGGGTGGTGGCCCGTCGGGCCACTGCCCACACCCAGCTCTCCCCGTCGCCATCGCCGTCACCGCTGCCTCCACCACCACCGCCGCCATCTTCATCGACTTCACCGTCGCCGTCACTGCCACCTTCGCCTGCGCCGTCACAGTCATTATCTCCGGCGCCGACTGCTGCGTCCGTGCCGGGACCTGCCCCTTCCCACCACCTCCCCATTGTTCCCGTCCCTCTTATCACCACCCGCCCATCTGCCGCTGTCAAACGCCCTAGTGCCGCCCCCACTCCCTCTGCTCCTAAAAAGGCTCCACCCCGCCCCCCATCCCCACCCCAAAATGCCATGGACGTCTCCCCACCAGGCCCCACTCCCTCCTCCTCCTCCTCCTCCTCCTCCTCCTCCTCCTCCTCCTCCTCCTCCTCCTCCTCCTCCTCCTCCTCCTCCTCCTCCTCCTCCTCCCCACCCGGTCTCTACAAATATCTCCTGTCCCGTCCCGATCCTTCCTTCCTCGAGGCCCGGAATCTCTCCCTCCTCCTCCGCCAACATTTCCCTGGCGCCCCCATCTCTCTCCTTACTCCCAGACGGGATTCCGTTCTTATCTCCTCCCCCAGCCCAACCCTCCATACTGACATCCTCTCCCGCCTCCCCATCACCCGTTTTGGCCCTAACGCCTCCCTCACCCCTGCTCCCTCCCCATCTCCTACCCGCCAACCCCAACCCCCGCGTCGCCCGCCGACCCTCACCGCCGTGATCACTCGGCTTAGCCCGTTGATCACGGAGGAGGAGGTGTTGGCGGAGCTGAAGGCCCATCCCACCCTGGAGGTGCGGGCAGTCCGCCGCATTTTTAACGCGACCGGCCCCACCCGCCTTATGCGGGTGTTCTCTGAGGACGCCCCCTCCATTGACCGTCTCCTGAAGGAGGGTGCCCTCCTCTTCAATCAGCGGTACAAAGTCGACCCCTCCCGTTCCCCCCCTCAATCCCTGCGCTGCCAGAGATGTCTGCGCTACAATGCACACACAACAGCCGAGTGCCGCGAGGCCCCCACATGCCCGCATTGTCGCCAAGCGCACTTCCTCCGGCAGTGCCCCAACCTCCAATCCCCTCCCTCCTGTAATACCTGCAGCCTCCCCCACCCTACCTACTCCCAAAAGTGTAAAGCCCGGCCCCCTCCCACCACCCCTGAACTCACCGTCCCTGTCCGTCCCCTGGACGCCCCAACCCCTCCTGGCAATTCCCTTCGTCCCCCCCCCACTGCTGAGGACATCATCAGGTTCCTCACCATTGTCCTCCAAAACGTCCATCCCTTTCAGCGCCCCCACACCCTCCAACAGATCTCCCTCGCCGCCCGTTCCATATTCCACCTTAAAATGTACGCCACCTATTCCAATAACCAGGCCCATTTCACCTTCTCCCGCCTTGACACCCTCGTCTAAATCCTTATCATGGCGCGACAGCATCGTATCCTTTTCAACAATATCCGCTCCCTTCCCGCCAACAAGAACCTCTTCCTGCACACCCTTGCTACCCACCGTGTGGATGCCTTCGTCCTCAATGAAACCTTCCTCCAACCCCTCCACTCCATCCACACCTCCCCCTATCTCCTCCACCGCTCCGATAATCCCCTCCCAGTTGCGCGTGGCGGAGTTGCCATTGGCCACCACCGCCAGATCCCCGTTCGGCTCCAACCTCTCCTTCCCGACCCCACCGAACACCTGATCCTTAGTCTCTTCTTCCCCGGCCTTACCGTTACCTGTGCCACCATCTATGTCCGCCCCAACGCCCCTCTTCCTTTCGACTTCCTCTCCCACATCGACCGTACCTTCTCCTCCTATGTGATCGCCGCCGACCTCAACATCCATAGTCGCTCCGCTGCCCAGTTGCGGCGGTGGCATCTGTTCCTCTCCTCCCTTCAAGGCGACCTCGTCCCCATCCCCCAGCACACCCGCCCCGAATCCAATTCCACTCCCGATGTTATTCTTTCCTCCCCCAACCTCCTTGGTCGCATTACGGTGGATGTCCTGGAGCCTATTGGTAGTGACCATCTCCCTGTCCTCCTCACCGTTTCAGACGGTCGTCGCCCCCGCCCCGACCCTCGTCATGACCCTCCCCCCAAGTACATCCATGACTATTCCCGTGCCAACTGGGATGCCTACCGGGATACCCTCTCCACTCAGGTCGACGGCCACCCTCTCGCCTACCGCCATCCCGATGATGTCTCCCATGCCGCCTCCTTTCTCCAGCAGACCTTGTCTGAGGCCGTGGAGGCCCACGTCCCTACTGTTGCCATCCACCCCCACAGTCCTACCTTACCACCACAGGCCGTCCTCCTCCTCCGTGAATCCCGTCGTCTCTACCGTGCCTTCCTCCGCACGCGTGACCCGGACACCCTCCGACGCCACCGGCAACTACAGCGACACATTCGAAATTTGCTCGCGGCTAAGAAACGCCGGGACTGGCGACAGACATGCACCCGTTTAAATGCTACCCTCCCCATCAACTCGTCCAAGTTCTGGACCGCCTTCCATCGCCTTACCGGAACTAAGCCCTCCCCCTACTATCCTCTTCTCCACGATGACCACCCCTTCCCTGACGCCCTTAGTAAGGCCAACCACTTTGCCTCCTACCTGTCCGATGTGTTTTCCATCCCTGATGATCCCCGGTTCGATTACTCCCTCTTCCCAGATATCCGCGATCGAACTGACACCTCTGTCCCTCCCCTCGCTCCTGGTTTCCAGTACTTGGACAACATTCCACACACGGAACTTAACGCCCCCATCACTACACAGGATCTCATTACTACACTCCGCACCAAACGCAACACCGCTCCTGGTCACGATCGTGTCACCTACCGTCACCTTCGTGAAGCTCCTGTCTCTTTCCTCTCCACCCTGGCCAGGCTCTACAATGTAGTCCTGTCCACTGGTTACTACCCCGCCCTGTGCAAAACCTCTCATATCCTCATGTTCCTCAAACCTGGCAAACCGCCGTCCGCCGCCTCCTCCTACCGTCCCATCAGCCTTACCTCGGTCTTCAGCAAGGTCCTGGAATCTATCCTCACCCGCCGCATCCACCAGCATTTCCGCCAGCACCGCCTCCTCCCCGTTACCCAGTGTGGCTTTCGGCCGTCCTTCTCTTCCGACGATCTTCTCCTTCACCTCACTCATCTCCTTTCCGAACAGCTCAATTCCCGTCGCTCCGCCATCTTCCTCTCTCTTGACCTCGAACGCGCCTATGACCGCGTATGGCACTCCGGTCTCCTCTTCAAGCTCCAAACCTTCGCCCTTCCCATGAACTACGTTCGTCTGATCGGTTCCTTTCTCTCCCGCCGTCCTTCCCATGTCACCATCCATAACACCGATTCCTACACCTTTTTCCCCTCCGCCGGTGTGCCCCAAGGCTCCGTCCTCTCCCCCCTTCTGTACTTGTTGTACACGGCGGACATGCCGCCGCCGCCACCCCCCGTCCACCTTCTCCAGTTTGCCGATGACACCGCCTTCCTTGCCCTTGCCCCCACCCTGCAACGCTCCCAACACCTACTCCAATCCCATCTTGACCGGTTCACCGCTTGGTGCAACCAGTGGTTGCTCACGGTCAATCCTTCCAAAACCCAGGCGATCATTGTAGGCAAAACCACCCCTTCCTTCCGCCTCCTTGATTTCTATCTCACCGTTTATGGCCGTCCCATCGCTCTCACCCCCACCCTTAAGTACCTTGGCGTCACCCTCGACCGTCGCCTCTCCTGGACTCCCCATCTCCAGACAATCCAAGCCAAGGCACGTTCCCGACTCCGTCTCCTCAATCTCCTTTCCGGCCGTACGTGGGGTCTGGACCCCTCCACCATCCTACACACCTATAAATCCCTCATCCGCCCTATCCTCTGTTACGCCCCTCCCGCCTGGATCTCCGCCCCCCCTTCCTTTTATAAATCCCTCCAAATCCTTGAACGCCATGCTCTCCGCCTTGCCTATCGCATCCGTCTCCCCTCCCCCACGCGGATCCTGTATGATCTTCTCCCCTTCCCTCACCTCCTCCTCTTCCTCGAAAGGATACGAATCCTCTACACCTCCCGTAAACTCGATCCTCCCCACCCGCTCGTCTCCCCGATCCTCTCCCTCCCCCGCCCGCTGCCGCGCCTGTACTCTCATGTCCCACCCGGTCTCCATCTCTCCACCCTCCTTACCCTCTCCCAAGGTGGCTTCCGCCAGCTCCCCCTCCCTGATGATGCCCTCCTCCCCTCCATTTACCCCTCCTACCAACTTTGATCCTCCCGCCCTCCTCCCGTGCTTGCTCCTCCGGGCACCCTCCCTCCCTTCTCTCCCTTTTTCCCTCCCCCCTCCTTTTCTCTCCCCTTCTCCCCCGGGCCCCCCCTCCCCTGTGCCTCTCCCTCTTGCCCCCGTCTCCCCCGCCGTTGGCATCCTATTCTCCCCTCTCCCCCCACCTCCCCCCTGTTCCACTCTTGGCAGGTCCCCGGACTCGCACAAGCTACGTGGACTTTCGCGCGCCGGAGACCGCCGCCATCAGTGTCTTGTGTGTGCCGTCGTGTTTCGTGTTCAGTGTTTCCCGTCACGCTCTGTTGTTCACCAGTGCCATCGTCTTCTTCAGTGTCTGTGCGTCGTCTCAACAGTTTGCAGTGTGGTTTATCGTCAAGTGTGAACGGCTCCGTGTTTGTCTCTCTGTGTCTCCTATTTTATCGCCCACCATTTTGTGACTTTTCTGTTTTTCTCCTGTTTTTTGTGCTTCTGTCTCATTTGGCTGAAGAGCAGCGTAGTGTGCTGCTGCCAGCCTGCTTATTGTATAGGCATTAAAATGACAATAAAGTAAAAAAAAAAAAAAAAAAGAGTTATATCCAATATGCCAAATTCCCGCTGTCCCTATACATAAGATCTGCAGAATACTAGCTGACAAAGTGAGAGAGAGGACTATCCTCTCTCATATAAAGTGCATAAAACGATCCCCAGTGCCTTAGTATTAATAATCAAATAGCTTTAGTAATGTTGTAAACAGCGTCTGCCCTGGACTTTATGGCAGCTTCGATGCAGTACTTAAACTGCTATTGAGAGAAAAGACTGTGCAACTCTGGGGTAGATATAGAAGTAGGATTATTACTGTATGAACCCCTCCGTACGTGAATCTGTGTCACTGGGGCAGCGACGGCGCACGGGCGGCACTAGGCTTCGCATTCCTTTTATTCCGCTGCTGCGCGCCAGCAGCCCAGCAGCGAGCGCGCCCTCCCCTGCTGCAGGCAGGCGGCCGGAAGCCTGGTCCCCAGCCGGCCACGGTAGGCTAGTCCCCAGCGCAGCGACTGCAGTCACCACTCCAGCGTCCCGCGGCAGCCGCTCGCCGTAAGCGGCGCGGCCCAGCATCTCCTCGCCAGGCGCCTGTAGCGCGTAAATAAAAACGAGATAGTGGCGGCAAACTGTCGCCGTAAACGGCGCGGCCCAGTATATCCTCGCAAGACGCCTGTAGCGCGTCGATAAATGCGAGAAAGTGGGAGCCTCACAAGCACCACCACATGAAACTGTTCAACATAAACAGCATTGCGAAACCCTACGAAGTAGTGCCCCAAAATGGGGTCTAGGAAAGACAGTATGGCCCCAACAAAGGAGGCTTATAGGCAGTCAGTTATCAGCATGGATGAGGAGAGCACTAAAGCTAAGGAGGACGCACAAAACATGGTGACAATAAGAGAAGAGATGGAAGCATATCTCTTCAATGAAACAAACAAAATCAATAATGGTCAAAAAAAAATATATCCTGGGAAAATTATCTGTGTATGAACAGATATTAAAGAAATATGAGGCAGAAATAATAGAATTAAAAACAGAGCTAAGGTGTCTCAAAAACGCCCACCTCAGTACAGCACCAGTGCAGGAGACGTACGCTGCAAAGGTTTCCTCAACAGCTGTAGTTCCAAAACAAGCTGCACCCTCAAAACCCCAACACAAGGTTTTGGTTATAAAGCCAGAGGAAAAGTCACAGAAGGACGCAAAGCAGGTGGAAGAAGCAGTGAAAAATGTCATCAACACAACTCTCAGAGATGTAAGAGTTTCGAAATGTAGGACCATGAAGGACAATAGCGTAATTATCGAAGTCCCAAACGATGAGGAGGCTGACAAAATTAAAACGTGTGAAGACTTTAGGAGCTCAGGTTTAATTTTCTCAAACCCCAAGAAGAGATATCCTAGGGTAATTGTGTATGATGTCCCCAGAGACATGAAAGAAGAGACTCTAAAATCCGAACTGCATGAAAGAAATCTCTCCAGGATAGGAATGACCCTAGAGGAAGTGTCAAATGGTACCCGAGTTGTATTCAAAAGTGGACCAAGAAATAGGGAAGTGGTAAACCTGGTACTTGAAGTAACACCAAAAACATGGAACCACATAACGTATCAAGGTCGTATATATCTCAGCTGCACATCCCACAGGGTGCAAAACTATACTAACATCAGCAGATGTTATAAGTGTCAGGGATATGGCCACACATCAGTAAGGTGTACAAGTAAGGAAACCATCTGTGGACACTGTGCAGTCCCAGGCCACAGCTTTAAAGAGTGTGAAAAGAAGGAGCAGCCACCACAATGTGCGAATTGCAAGCGTGGGAAGAGGGATTGTAACCACTCAGTTCAGGACCAAACTTGCCCAGAGTTTAACAGAATAAAGGAACTAATAAACCGAAAAACCGAATACGGCCAAGAATAAAAATGAAGGAGCACCCTATGGTAACAAAGCAAGAGACTTGGAAAAACACTCAGTAAAGATTCTGCAGATAAATGGCCAGAGGTCTAAAACAGTCCCTAGCCAACTTGTGAAAAGAATGGAGGGGGACAAAGTAGATGTACTACTAGTGCAGGAGCCATACACATCTGCTGACAAAATCAAGGGTTATCCTCCTAGTTTTCGAGTCATCCACAGCCCTCAGCATGGAACACCAAAGGCGGCCATAATAATCAGAACCAAAGTACTAAATGTGCTGCAACTCACTACCCTGTGTGATGCACACACAGCTGTTGCAAGTATAAGTGGGTCCTTTGGAGAACTCTACCTCGTAAGCATGTACTGTCAATATGGCCAACCTCTAGACCGCTTCCTACACAAACTCGAATCAATTATCAACAAACTGACAGGAAAACAAGTAATTATAGGGATGGATGCAAATGCAACCTCCCCAATGTGGCATGGCAACACAACTGATGCTGAAGGAAGAATACTGGAAGACTTCATATGCCAGCACAACCTTGTCATAATAAACAAAGACTCACAACTAACAACCTTCAGTGGGCCAAATGGCGAAAGCAACATAGATCTCACCCTGAGTACAGCAACAGCAGCAAGAACCATAGCAGAATGGAAGGTGCATGAAGAGTGGACAACCAGTGACCATAGAGCAATATCTTACACTGTGCTACCTCCACAAAGAACGAGACAAGCAACAAAATCGGAAAAATACAACACACACAAAGCAAAATGGCCAATATTTGACCAATGTTTCGCAGGTGAAATAGCCAACCTGATGAACAGTGCGGAAATGAGCGTAGCTGGAAAAGTGAAGCGACTGGAGGAAGCAATAAATTTAAGCTGCCACAGATCCATGAAGAAAAGGACACAGCTGCAGGACTCTGTACCTTGGTGGAATGACACCCTCACACAGCTTCGACGCGACACGACAATTGCCCGACGAAACCTACAACAAGCACGCAGGAATGGGGATGAGGCCGAGACTGAGGCAGCTAAAAGGAACTACAACAGGAAGAGAAATGAATATACAAAACAAATAACAAAGGCAAAGGAAGACACCTGGAAAAAATGGGTAACAGACTGTGACAAAAGCAACAATCCCTGGCAAGTAGCACAAAAAATACTTAGACCAAAACGTGGCACTGATAATGTCCTTAGTAATATAAAACTCCCCGACCACACTCACACGCTAACGTGGAAGGAGAGCATTGAACACCTGCTGAGATCCTTGCTACCAGATGACAATCCAGAGGAGGATACGGCTGACCAGGATGCACTAAAAGAAGAAAACAAAAACTATGACAACATAGTCACTGCACCTGACTTCACACGTGAGGAAATCGCTGCAGCCATCAAAGCTTGCAAAGCAAAGAAAGCCACTGGCCCAGATGGCATTGACGACAAAATAATCAAAAGGATTTGGCACACACACCCTGACATACTAATGGACATATTCAACTCCTGCCTAAGGGAACAAACAGTACCGGAAGCATGGAAAGTAGGAAGAGTCTGCATACTGCTGAAATCGGAGGAGAAGCCAAGGGATGAACCAAAGTCATACCGTCCCATATGCTTGCTTGCCATACTCGGCAAGGTGCTGGAACGACTGATTGTTGGCCGCCTCGAGGAACAGTATGAGAAGTCAGGCCTCAAAGCCCCAAACCTGTTCGGCTTTAGGAAAGGTGCCTCCACAGAGATGGCAATCCGGCAAGTCTTAAACACCACCCAATGTGAGGAAAAATATGTCATGGCCATCTTTGTGGACATAGCAGGAGCCTTTGACAACCTATGGTGGCCAAGCGTAATGAAGAGACTAAGAGAAATAGACTGCCCACAGAACATCTACCATCTTATGGGAAGCTATCTTAGTCACCGCAAAGCCGTGGTAGAAACCAGTGCTGGCACAATTGAGAAGGGTATCACAAAAGGCTGCCCCCAGGGCTCCATCTGTGGCCCCTTCCTATGGAACCTTGTGTTCGATGAAATAGTGAAGGAAGATGATGGAGATAAATGGACAAAGGTGGCATATGCAGACGACCTCGCCATCGTGATAAAAGGCTGCAGTAGGAAGCAACTCGAGGAGAAAGGATCCCAAGCCATTCAAACGATTGGGGAATGGGCCAAAAGAAATAAGCTACAGATCTCCAGACCCAAAACTGTAGCTATGATACTAAAAGGTCATTTTGATAGAGAAAGGCCCCCACAAGTAAAATTTGAAGGACAGACTATCAGGTTTGTCTCTGAATTCACGTATCTGGGAGTAACCCTCGATGAAAAACTGTCATTCACCCAGCATGCAAGAAGACTGCAACAGAAACTTGGTGCAATTTCAGGTGCATTAGTAAGAGTGACAAGAACAGAATGGGGTCTCAAACGACAGTCCCTGAAATTAATATACAGTGGGCTTTGCCTGTCAATATGTAGATACGGTGCTGCAGCATGGGGGGATAGAGCAAACAACAGATACATCCAAAGGATCCTATTTGCAATCCAGAGACCCTTTCTGCTACAAATGACCAGGGCATGCAGAACAATATCTAATGAAGCCCTGCAGGTGCTTGCAGGATGCTTACCACTGGACCTGGAAGTCATTAGGGCAGCTCTCACCTACCACACAAAACATGGTATGGGTGGAAGTGTAGCAGGATTTCCTGTGCCTGACACACAAACAGCAAGGGTTAATCAAACCAAGGCCATAGAATCCCTACTACATGCAGAATGGCAGACAAGGTGGGAGTCCTCAGACAAGGGAAGAGACATGTACAAATGGTCTCAACAGGTCTCTCACTGGCGTACCGGATGGAGTAAAACGAAAATAGCACCCTTCTCACTCACCTGTCTCCTTACTGGACACGGTTTAAAGAAGAAACTGTGGGAATTAAAAATTGAAACAGATCCCACCTGCACCTGCGGAGAAGAGGAAACCGTGGACCATATCATCTACATATGCAGAAACTACGAAGAACAAAGACACAGACTTAAAAATGCTGTGGGACAAAATGTGTTCAACTCGAAGCAAATGCTGGTTGGAAACAAAGAAAATTACACTGCGTTAAAACTCTTTGCAGAGGAAGTTTTCGAGGTCAGAGATGTAGCAAGGACAATCGCTGAAATGGGTGAAAGTCTAGAGTAATCTAAGAAACGACTTATACTTAGGTTGACCAAGATAAACAAGTATATAGTTCCACATACATAAAAATAGTGTAGTCACTGGTGGGTAGATATAGATATATTACTTATATGTGTAAAGTGAACATGTTTTCAAATGCTGGTGTATACATGTGCTAACACCCAAAATTAAATGACAACAAGCTAAACAATATTATAGATATGCATATATTCTTAGGTAGTAATAGTCATAGAGTAGTCTGCCACATACAAGTAGTATATAGTCTTAGTGTGTAAATACAAACGTACTACATAGGTTTAAGTGCATAATAGCATACATGTGAGCATACATATTGTAAGGTGGTCTCTCAAACAAATCTGACTACAGATGAAACACCTCTGCCACCACATAGCTATCAAGATAGTAAGACGCAGGCTGCCTGCAATAGTACATCTAAGCAAATAGCTTACAGACAGCTGAGTGGAAATTTGGACACATGAACAAAGGTATCAGTAAACTGATTACTAGTCTTCTAAGAGATCGGTAAGCACAAGGTATAATAGATGTATAGATAAAATAAAAAGACTTCTGTAAGCACTAGGTATAAATAGATGTATAGACACAATAAAATTCTCCTGTATTATATATATGTATGTATTGTATGTATGAACTGTGTGCCTGAAGGTAAATGGTGCCACAGAACCTGGAAAAACAGAGTTCGTCAGCATGTGGGTCTGGCCAACCTGGAGATTTACCTCCCGTGCAAACGACATACTGTCTGTGGATGCTATATCCCTGTCACAAGGGTCGGTGACAAGGTTGGCGGCACCGCCTCCACGTGGTTCCCCGTGGGCGCCTAAGGGCGGCTAAAGGTGCTCCTCCTAGTAGGAGGGTCCATTCCCCCATCCTGGGGGTAGTTTTTCCAAGACCGTTCCCCTGGGGGTGGAAACTGGATGGTAGATAATGGGGGCGAAATCGAAGGGAGTATGAGCGAAGGCTCAGGTATCCCTAATGACATTTCCCCTCTGGTGAGGGGTATCCCCAAACTAGTGATCCCATGTAAGGTACTGTCCCTATATATGCTGTAAGTCTGTGCACACAATATGAACCACACCTCAGCGAGACACTCTATCACACACAGACACAGATACAATATGTAAGCACCAGCATGGACCAACGTCCGGTGCATCCTCTCCGCCACAGTACACCATCCACACTATGATAACCACACCAGGGGGTCCAATTATAAAATAGAATATCCCACCCGTCCGACATCCACAATTGCTCAGATAAGCCACCAACACCCACACATGTCCTACACAGGGGTGCACCAACACCACCACACTGCCTCCTGTTACAGCACAGAAACAATGGCAGGAATGAATCACACAGGTCTGCCACTCCCTTGCCGCAACCACAGACGCGGCGCGCCTCCAGTCACGAGCGAAAAGCGCATCCTCACGAGACATAACTGCTGTGACATACTGACGCTGCCTCAGACATCCACTTACAATGATCACTACCAACGAACCTCGGCCCCCCCCCCCCCAACACACTATCTCTTACCATGTTGTGTACTGTAATCCAACCCATTTCGCACCTTAACCTAACCCATTTCGCACCTTAACCTAACCCATTTCGCACCTTAACCTAACCCATTTCGCACCTTAACCTAACCCATTTCGCACCTTAACCTAACCCATTTCGCACCTTAACCTAACCCATTTCGCACCTTAACCTAACCCATTTCGCACCTTAACCTAACCCATTTCGCACCTTAACCTAACCCATTTCGCACCTTAACCTAACCCATTTCGCACCTTAACCTAACCCATTTCGCACCTTAACCTAACCCATTTCGCACCTTAACCTAACCCATTTCGCACCTTAACCTAACCCATTTCGCACCTTAACCTAACCCATTTCGCACCTTAACCTAACCCATTTCGCACCTTAACCTAACCCATTTCGCACCTTAACCTAACCCATTTCGCACCTTAACCTAACCCATTTCGCACCTTAACCTAACCCATTTCGCACCTTAACCTAACCAAATTTGTAACGTAATTTGTACCGCAATGTAACGCAATTTGTACCGCAATGTAACGCAATTTGTACCGCAATGTAACGCAATTTGTACCGCAATGTAACGCAATTTGTGCCTTAACCTAACCCACGTTGTGCCTTAACCTAACCCACGTTGTGCCTTAACCTAACCCACGTTGTGCCTTAACCTAACCCACGTTGTGCCTTAACCTAACCCACGTTGTGCCTTAACCTAACCCACGTTGTGCCTTAACCTAACCCACGTTGTGCCTTAACCTAACCCACGTTGTGCCTTAACCTAACCCACGTTGTGCCTTAACCTAACCCACGTTGTGCCTTAACCTAACCCACGTTGTGCCTTAACCTAACCCACGTTGTGCCTTAACCTAACCCACGTTGTGCCTTAACCTAACCCACGTTGTGCCTTAACCTAACCCACGTTGTGCCTTAACCTAACCCACGTTGTGCCTTAACCTAACCCACGTTGTGCCTTAACCTAACCCACGTTGTGCCTTAACCTAACCCACGTTGTGCCTTAACCTAACCCACGTTGTGCCTTAACCTAACCCACGTTGGGCCTTAACCTAACCCACGTTGGGCCTTAACCTAACCCACGTTGGGCCTTAACCTAACCCACGTTGGGCCTTAACCTAACCCACGTTGGGCCTTAACCTAACCCACGTTGGGCCTTAACCCAACCCACGTTGGGCCTTAACCCAACCCACGTTGGGCCTTAACCCAACCCACGTTGGGCCTTAACCTAACCCAAGTTGGGCCTTAACCTAACCCAAGTTGGGCCTTAACCTAACCCAAGTTGGGCCTTAACCTAACCCAAGTTGGGCCTTAACCTAACCCAAGTTGGGCCTTAACCTAACCCAAGTTGGGCCTTAACCTAACCCACGTTGGGCCTTAACCTAACCAACGTTGGGCCTTAACCTAACCAACGTTGGGCCTTAACCTAACCCACGTTGGGCCTTAACCTAACCCACGTTGGGCCTTAACCTAACCCAAGTTGGGCCTTAACCTAACCCAAGTTGGGCCTTAACCTAACCCAAGTTGGGCCTTAACCTAACCCAAGTTGGGCCTTAACCTAACCCAAGTTGGGCCTTAACCTAACCCAAGTTGGGCCTTAACCTAACCCAAGTTGGGCCTTAACCTAACCCAAGTTGGGCCTTAACCTAACCCAAGTTGGGCCTTAACCTAACCCAAGTTGGGCCTTAACCTAACCCAAGTTGGGCCTTAACCTAACCCAAGTTGGGCCTTAACCTAACCCAAGTTGGGCCTTAACCTAACCCAAGTTGGGCCTTAACCTAACCCAAGTTGGGCCTTAACCTAACCCAAGTTGGGCCTTAACCTAACCCAAGTTGGGCCTTAACCTAACCCAAGTTGGGCCTTAACCTGCTCTGTAATTGGCATATGACACGTTACATTAATCTAGTGTTGTCTAACCACAACCCTCTGAATATAGTTCGCTACTCGCACCGCCCACCCTCTTGTGTATCGTTTCATGTTCAACACTTTGCAAGTGTTGCTTACTTTTTACATGCTCCCGCTGTACACTGTTATGTGGACGACTGCAGGATGTACAGCGCCCCCCTCCCTTCCCCCCTGCCTTCGCATGCTGGTCGTTCAGGTGCTTGCGTGTTCAATGCCCTTCGCAGCTGTTCACTGGCAATCGCATGTCGAAGCGCTCAGTCTACGTCGTGGTACGGCCTGTGTCCACTGTCCGCTGATGTCGTACGCTTAACCCTCACACTGTACTGCACATAGGTCCGTATGTACCGAATGATACGCTGTGGCACATGTGTGACCGTACAACGACTGCGCCCAACAACAGCGAACCATACGGTCCAAATGTTGTGCACTCAGCCACGTGCCGTCTCCCCATAACTGCTGCATTGCAGTGTGGTACGCCATAGAGACGTGTGGGTGTAACGGACGCCCTGGATGGCGATCAGCATGAGCCGTCTGTTGATGTAGTGGCGCGTGTATTCAAACGTAGTCGTCTCTTCTCACACTGTGTGATAGCATGGTGCACCGCGTTCCACATCTGCGACATGGTACAGATGCCGGTTGACAGTCGGTCTCGTAATGGACATCGCATACGTAGGGGGCCACCTCCCACGTGTTCTCTAGTCGTGCACATTTTGTTGCGTGTATGTGGGCAGACGTAGTGTGTCGTGACACCTAACAGACAGGCATGCAATAATCGTTGCATTTGCAAACGGGGATGGACGTCTACGTTTGCTGGTGACGTTACGCAAATCAACACCTGGTAACCCATTGTGGTGCGGTTGTTGTTGCTGGAGGTAAATCAGTAAGGACAAATCTGTGTGTGAAGCGATACGCGGCGGTGGCTCGGTGGGACTCTCCCCGGCCGGTGAGGGGGGGCCGGCCGGGTGCTGGCCGCGCGGTGCGTGGGCGCACGCGCTACAGCCGGCTGGTGGGGGCGCCCAGTGGCAGGCGCGCCGGCCGACGGACGCGGCAGGCGGCGCAGCTGCGCGCCGGGGCACCC
>NC_064628.1:413479910-413487410 GCF_023864275.1 Schistocerca cancellata
GCGTGAGCCTGCCTGGAGCCGCCGTCGGTGCAGATCTTGGTGGTAGTAGCAAATACTCCAGCGAGGCCCTGGAGGGCTGACGCGGAGAAGGGTTTCGTGTGAACAGCCGTTGCACACGAGTCAGTCGATCCTAAGCCCTAGGAGAAATCCGATGTTGATGGGGGCTGTCATAGCATGATGCACTTTGTGCTGGCCCCCGTTGGGCGAAAGGGAATCCGGTTCCTATTCCGGAACCCGGCAGCGGAACCGATACAAGTCGGGCCCCTCTTTTAGAGATGCTCGTTGGGGTAACCCAAAAGGACCCGGAGACGCCGTCGGGAGATCGGGGAAGAGTTTTCTTTTCTGCATGAGCGTTCGAGTTCCCTGGAATCCTCTAGCAGGGAGATAGGGTTTGGAACGCGAAGAGCACCGCAGTTGCGGCGGTGTCCCGATCTTCCCCTCGGACCTTGAAAATCCGGGAGAGGGCCACGTGGAGGTGTCGCGCCGGTTCGTACCCATATCCGCAGCAGGTCTCCAAGGTGAAGAGCCTCTAGTCGATAGAATAATGTAGGTAAGGGAAGTCGGCAAATTGGATCCGTAACTTCGGGATAAGGATTGGCTCTGAGGATCGGGGCGTGTCGGGCTTGGTCGGGAAGTGGGTCAGCGCTAACGTGCCGGGCCTGGGCGAGGTGAGTGCCGTAGGGGTGCCGGTAAGCGCGGGCGTGGTCTGCTCTCGCCGTTGGTTGGCCTCGTGCTGGCCGGCGGTGCAGGATGCGCGCGCCTGCGCGGCGTTCGTGCCCCGGTGCTTCAACCTGCGCGCAGGATCCGAGCTCGGTCCCGTGCCTTGGCCTCCCACGGATCTTCCTTGCTGCGAGGCCGCGTCCGCCTTAGCGTGCTCCTCCGGGGGCGCGCGGGTGCGCGGATTCTCTTCGGCCGCCATTCAACGATCAACTCAGAACTGGCACGGACTGGGGGAATCCGACTGTCTAATTAAAACAAAGCATTGCGATGGCCCTAGCGGGTGTTGACGCAATGTGATTTCTGCCCAGTGCTCTGAATGTCAACGTGAAGAAATTCAAGCAAGCGCGGGTAAACGGCGGGAGTAACTATGACTGGGACTGCAGTTCTCCTCCTCTGGGCGCTGCCTCTTCCATCCGAGGCACCACATCGAGGAGCAGCTGACCATCATCTCGCGGGCGCCGCTGAAGCCGCAGCAGCGGCTGTATGCACTGCGTGAAGTTCTTCTCCCGGGCCTGTACCATGGCCTCGCCCTGAGCCGCACCCGCATCGGTGCGCTCAAGGCCATGGACATCTGTGTTCGGGCTGCGGTGAGGAAATGGTTCCGCCTCCCAGCGGACGCCCCTGTGGGCTACTTCCACGCTCCAATAGCCCATGGGGGCCTTGGGATTCCATCCACCCACTGGATGGGGCCAACCCTGAGGCGGGGCAGGCTTCTCACTTTGTTGCAGCTCGAGCCAACTACCACCGACGCAGACCTGGGGGAGGCACGTCACGAAGTGGCGCCTGCACATCACCTTCGACGGGGCAGCCCTTTCGTCGTCGGCCAGGACATCGGGCCAACACAGCTGGGTCGAGGACACCAGTCGCTTCCTGTCAGGCCGCGACTATGTGGCGTGCATTCGCACGCGTATTAACGCATTACCAACCAAAGCGCGGAGGAGTCGCGGCCGAGACAGGGAGAAGATGTGCCGTGCACGGTGCAATGCCGTCGAGACTGCGAACCACGTCGTCCAGGGCTGCGGGCTCACCAGCCGTGCTCGGGTGCGGCGTCACGACGCAGTTGTGAAATACGTCGCGCGCGGGCTGGCGCAACGAGGGTTCGACGTGTCGGTCGAGCCACACCTCCGCACACCTGAGGGAGTCCGCAAACCCGACATCGTAGCGTCGAAGGACGGCGTGGCGCATGTCATCGACGCGCAAATAGTCGGCGACCACCTCGACACCGACTGGTGTCACAGGCAGAAGGCGGCGAAATACGATGTCCCGTCGGTGCGGCATGCTGTCAGCGCTCTCCGACCCGCAACCAACAGCCTTCTATTCAAGACAGTGACCTTAAACTGGAGGGGGGCTTGGGCACCAACATCTGCCCGCCAGCTCCTGCAACTGGGTTTCCGCAGGCGGGAACTAAGCACTATAAGCACGCGGGTGCTCGGGGGGACTGCATGGGTCTTTGGTATCTTCGAAAATATGACGTCGTTGAGGCCGAAGTACAGGGAGGGCGTGGGCTAGTGAGTTGGTGTTTTTTAGGTTAGTTTGCCCTGACTCCTGGGGCTTCAATGACAGGAGCAATACCGTCTTTATATTCTTTAGATTAATAATTAGTAATGTACTTGTGAAATAATATGTTGCGGTTACACCACCATCGGTAACCGGCGCCCCTGTGAGCTCCTCTCGGGGAGTACGGCGCACTAGTTCTTAAGAGTGTTTTTACCTGTATTATTCACTTGTATGCTTGTGAATAAAGACGGCTGAAATAGCCAAATGCCTCGTCATCTTATTAGTGACGCGCATGAATGGATTAACGAGATTCCCGCTGTCCCTATCTACTGCCCTTTGTCTACTCCGCGTCCTCGTCGCGTGCGGTCGAGCCTCGCGTGCGCTTCCGTTCTTTCGGCGTTTTGGGTGGGAAAAACGTGTGCGAACGAGCTGAAATTTGGCACAGTGCTTCGCGTCGTGACCATACAACTTGTGTAGAATTTTCTTTGCCGTCGCTCGAACCGTTTTTTAGTTGTCGTGACATTTTCGAAATTCGAAATTTCCGTGTTTTTCTGTATATGTATGGAGTTTTTGGTGTTTGTGAAGTGCTTCATCGACGCAGACTACATCGTGCAACGTCGCTGACGCATTACCAGCATCATCCAACAGGTATTTTTATCCGTTTTTCTCCAATTATCGATGTTTTCCTAATCCCGTGATGTACCTAAATTTCGGGGATTTTTCCACCTGAGTGGGACTGAATGGGCGCAATTAACCGTATTTCAGTTGATAATGCACGGTAAAGTGGTCCACTGTGCCCAGGAACTGCTCTTTTGGTGGTCATGAGCTGCCCTTTGTCTTCCGCGCGTTCCGCGTGTGTTTAGAAATCCGTTCCCATCCGTCCAGTGCAGGGGGTTAGCTAGCATCCAAGCACACGGCTGTATTCTTGGAGTTTTTCTCTATCAGATAGTGCCTAAAAAACTGTCTTTTCCTTTGTTAGTTTCAAAGTTACAGGCAATCGTAGCGAAGAATACGTGGTAACCATTTGGCGACCGGAAGTTGCCGATTTTCACCCAAAAACCGGGCGGAGGAAAAAATCCGAGCCCACCGGTTTGTAAACGTCCTCATGCTCCATCAGACGACGTAGGAAAATTAGGGTGTCTCTTTCAAGATTTAACAATTATATCGGTTTTCCCTACGGCCGCGCACACGCGTTGCCGTCCAGCCGCGCTTGCCGCGCTGTGTCTGGTCACTCGTATTAACAGGGCCAGCGCCTTCTCGAGCAAAAACCGAGCATCAGGGCCGTGTACCCAGATTAATCCCCTCTCAAATGGAGCAGTTTAAGAAGTATTTTCCTTCCATGGATTAAGACATATCCTCTGTATTCTGTCATAGTCCGCAGTCCTTCACGCGGTTAAGAATTTGTTACCCAATATAGGAATAAGATGAAGGTAAATGCCATGTGCACTGTCTAGAAGTCCATTTATTACCCTCTCGATCCCCAGCGAGAAAAGGCTAGGTCTTTCTCACACTTGCCGAACAGCAGCCACTTTTGTCCAGTGTGAGCGATAGTACCCGCATGCCAAATCGTGGGTTCACGTAAATTTGCCCCTGCCGCTGCCAACTCACCAAAAGTATATGTATAAAATTGTTCTAGTACGTAAGATCCTTCTATCATCACATAGTGTCTTCTTCGGTGCCAATGGCTTGTAAAGTTAGTAACTGAAATTAAAATAGTGGGGCAGTGCGTACCGCTCGGCTGGGAGGCGTGCGCATCCGATTTTTCCTTCCGCTACCCGCTACTATTTAAGAAACAAATTTTCCCGTAGATGATAGGTTGTTACTTCTGTTTTTGGCTGTGTTAGTTTAGGATTAAGGCCTGTGGAAGTGATGTCGTGTGTACCGTGTCAGCTTGCCGGAATGTGGATACAGTAATCGGCAAAATTCATGCCGTTACCAAAGCTACAAATAACCATTGTGAATATCTTTCTGTAGCCTACTCCCTTCTCAGTTCAAACCAGTGTTTAGTATTTAAAGATGTCTCTTGTGCTATAGGTTAGGCATTTAGGTTTTGAAAGGAATCTTGTGCGTGCATTTAGGTTTTAAAAGGAATCTTGTGCGTGCTGAGTAGCCAGCGTGCGCGTGCATACGAGCAGTGACAGAAAACTGCAAGTTTACTACCGATACAGTAGCTCTTAAAATCTTATTAGGTAATATATTGATAGTGTAGTCTTCCCCTAGTTCTAATATGATCTTGCTTTCCATCACTTGCTAAATAAGTCTGAGGAACTAAAATGACATAAATTTAAGTCACGAGTGTAGCAAAAAGCAGTGCAAAATGTATTGTTACATCTCGTAATTCTATGATAGATTAGGCCACGTATTTAGCAGATAGCAGATAACCATTGTGAATATCATTCTGTAGCTTACTTCCCTCTCTTTTCAAACCAGTGTTTAGTGTTTAAAGATGTCTCTTGTGCTATAGGTTAGGCATTTAGGTTTTGAAAGGAATCTTGTGCGTGCATTTAGGTTTTAAAAGGAATCTTGTGCGTGCTGAGTAGCCAGCGTGCGCGTGCATACGAGCAGTGACAGAAAACTGCAAGTTTACTACCGATACAGTAGCTCTTAAAATCTTATTAGGTAATATATTGATAGTGTAGTCTTCCCCTAGTTCTAATATGATCTTGCTTTCCATCACTTGCTAAATAAGTCTGAGGAACTAAAATGACATAAATTTAAGTCACGAGTGTAGCAAAAAGCAGTGCAAAATGTATTGTTACATCTCGTAATTCTATGATAGATTAGGCCACGTATTTAGCAGATAGCAGATAACCATTGTGAATATCATTCTGTAGCTTACTTCCCTCTCTTTTCAAACCAGTGTTTAGTGTTTAAAGATGTCTCTTGTGCTATAGGTTAGGCATTTAGGTTTTGAAAGGAATCTTGTGTGTGCTGAGTAGCCAGCATACGAGCAGTGACACTAAACTGCAAGCTTTCTACCGATACAGTAGATCTTAAAATCTCATTAGGTAATATATTGATAGTGTAGTCTTCCCTTAGTTCTAATATGATCTTGCTTTCCATCACTTGCTAAATAGTCTGAGAAACTAAATGACATAAATTTAAGTCACGATTGTAGCAAAAAGCAGTGCAAAAATTTTTTTCGTTACATCTCGTATTTCTATGATAGATTAGGCAACACATTTAGTAGATAGGGTAGTGTGTTGGGCGGTGAGAATCGACTTGTCTATGAGCCATTAACGCCCTATAGCGATATCACGGCCTAAAGGACTGAGCGTACCAGAGTAACTGCCCCAAAATGGGGCTCAGCAAAGAGAGTCTCGGAGCAGCAAATGAACCTGGTGCAAACTCTGTGGTCACCACAGACAAGGAGGACTCAGGAAGATGCTCAGATCTCCAGGAAATGGTGAAAATCAGGGAAGAGATGGAAGCCTTCATCTTTAATGACACAAACAAGATAAACAATGGACAAAAAAGATTCATTCTAGGGAAGCTATCTGAATACGAACAGATACTGAAGAAGTATCAGATGGAGATCCTAGAACTCAAAACAGAGCTAAGGTGCGTGAAGACCCTGGAAACAAATGCTTCATCAGAGGTCGAAAGCTATGCCAGCAAGGCAGCTGCCAAACCAGCACCTAAACAACAGCCCATAAAAACGCAACACTCGAAAGTGCTAATGATCAAGCCAGCAGAAGGCTATCAGAAAACTGGAGAGGAAGTCGAAGAAACTGTAAGAAACCTTATTTCAACATCGCTGAAGGATGTTCGCATATCAAGATGCAAGAAGACCAGAGAAAATGGCATTGTCCTCGAAGTCCCTAATGACCAGGACGTTGATAAAATCAGGAAGTGTGGTGCAGTAACACAATCTGGATTAACAGTCTCAGATCCAAAGAAGAGAAACCCAAAGATAATAATCTTTGATGTTCCGAGGAACACAAATGAGGAGGAATTGAAAATGGAACTATACGAGAGAAACCTCGCAAGACTTAACATTCAGAGGGAGGAGGTTATGGAGGGCACCAAGGTACTGTTTAAGACTGGCCCGAGAAACAGGGAAGAGGCAAACCTAGTGCTGGAAGTAACAACAAAGGTGTGGAACAGTCTGTCTAAACAAGGTCGCGTCTACATAAATTGCACCTCTCACAAAGTGCAGGACTATAACAATATAAGCAGATGCTTTAAATGCCAGGGTCATGGACACACAGCAGCAAAGTGTAAAAATGCAGAAACTACCTGCGGCCACTGTGCAGAATCAGGACACACTTTCAAAGAATGCACAAAAAAGAACCAACAGGCCCAATGTGCAAACTGCAAGCGTGCGAAGAAGCCGCATACTCACGCAGTGACTGACAAAACATGCCCAGAATACATTAGGATCAAGACAATACAAAACAGCAGAACTGACTATGGACAATAACAACAATGGAGTGCCACAACGAGGAAGAAGAATGCAGACAGGAACACAGTACAGAGACATAAAAATATTACAGATAAATGGGCAAAGAGCAAGGATAGTTCCAGACCAACTGGCGCACCGAATCCTTGAGGAAAACATAGATGTGCTATTGATCCAAGAGCCCTACTGTCTCAATAATATCGTAGGTGGATATCCATCAGATTTCCAACTTATGTACAACTCTAAAGATGGTCCACCAAAGGCAGCAATAGCAACCAGATCTCAAGTGATAACAGCTATGCAGCTGACAAACTTCAGCAATACCCACATGGCTGTCGCCAGCATTAACGGAGAATTTGGGGAATGTACATAGCCAGTATATACTGCCAATATGGGGCACCTATAGACGAATTCCTGCAAAAATTAGACACTCTCCTGGATCAGCTAGAAGGGAAACCGGTCATAGTAGGACTGGACTCGAACGCAAACTCACCAGTCTGGTATAGTTCCATGACAGATGAAGCGGGCAGAATGCTTGAAGACTTCATCGCACAAAGAGGACTAATAGTGATGAACGAAATGTCAGACCTCACAACATACTGTGGCCCAAATGGACAAAGCAACATCGATGTGACAATCTGTACTCCCCCAGCAGCCAGAGCTCTGTGCAACTGGATGATTCATGAGGAATGGACATCAAGTGACCACAGGGCTATAACATACAATATCAAAGCACCCCAAAGGAGGAGAGAGACAGAGAAATTGGCGACATATAACACAAACTTTGCAAAGTGGCCCATCTTTGACAAACAGCTTGTCAAGTCCACAGAGAACTGGCCACAGGGGACAAACGGTGTAAATGGAATGGCTACCAGACTGCA
>NC_064628.1:413492410-413524910 GCF_023864275.1 Schistocerca cancellata
CGTGCGTGAATAACGCATGGGCAACGGTTCGCGCGCGCCCTCTGAACCTGACATCAACGTCCACAATAAACAGACCATACCGCCCTCTATGGGACGACGCTGACACCGCCACACACAGACACAACACAGCCATCTATGAGAATGTGACCAAACTACATTGCCGTCTGGCCCAGAAACGACACCTCCATCTACAAGAATCCAACGGAACTACACCAACCATACTGCCAAACCACAGCATCGCCATCTATGACAATGTGACGAAACCACATGCAATAGCCCCATCTACGCGAATCGGACGACACTACGTCCACCATGTCACGCGCACCACAAAAACAAAATACCGCACTCTGCAAGTCTCCCGCAACATGACCTGCTGCACCGACGATACCGCCATCTATGAGACGCCACGCCGACTACGACATCGCTAGGTCCCACAGTGCCCATTTTCCGACGCCACCCACAAAGCCTGCACCATCTGTCCACGACAGGAGCCCCAACGCCAGTGCCTGCGTCGCACGAAGTAGTCAACCGACAATCACTCCACCCGCACCCGCACGTGCCCCACCCCAACCACCCAAATCGCAACCCAAGCGGATGAACGGCGGACTCTTCCCGCACTCGTACGTTGCAATCCACCCCTATATCTTGCGTTTCATGAAGAGTTATATCCATCCGGCGGTACACCGAAAGGTTACCGCCCTTCGATAGTGCACCTTCGCGCTAATCGAAGTGTTAGGGATTCCATGTGCCAGCCAGCCAGCCAGCCAGCCAGCCCTCCGGTGGCAGCAGCAGTCCAGCCAGCAGCAGCAGCAGCAGCGGCAGCAGCCGCCCCGGCCCCGTCCTCGGCAGCAGCGTCCCTGCCTCTCGCCGTCGCCGTCGCCGTCGCCGTCGCCGTCGCCGTCGCCGTCCGTCCGCCGTCTCCCAGTGTGTGTCCTGTCCTTTTAGTGCTGTGTTTTTTCTTTCTTCTTCTTGTCGTCATGTCCGCCCCCACCACCACCGTCACTACTACCACCACCGCCATCGAGTATACGTCCCCATCCGCCGCCTCCACCACAATCACTTGGTGTGCCCAGTCCCACCCCCCTCCTTCCATCCCTCCCCTCCTCTCTATCCCTTCGCCCTCGCTCTTTGTCGCCCCCTCTCCCGCTTCCTCCTCTCGTTCTGATCCCTTCCCCCCACTCCGCCAGCCTGTCACTGCAGCTCCGGCTAGGGTGGTGGCCTGTCGCCACCGCCACCGCCGTCATCATCGTCGCCATCGCCATCACTGCCACATTCGCCTGCACCGTCACAGTCACTTCCTCCGGCGCCGACTGCTGCGTCCGTGCCGGGACCTGTCCCTTCCCACCACCTCCCCATCGTTCCCGTCCCTCTTGTCACCACCCGCCCATCTGCCGCCGTCAAACGCCCTAGTGGCGCCTCCACTTCCTCTACTCCTAAAAAGGCTCCACCCCGCCCCCCATCCCCACCCCAAAATGCCATGGACGTCTCCCCACCAGGCCCCGTGCCCTCCTCCTCCTCCTCCCCCCCCGGTCTCTACAAATATCTCCTGTCCCGTCCCGATCCTTCCTTCCTCGAGGCCCGGAATCTCTCCCTCCTCCTCCGCCAACATTTCCCAGGCGCCCCCATCTCTCTCCTTACTCCCAGACGGGATTCTGTTCTTATCTCCTCCCCCAGCCCAACCCTCCATACTGACATCCTCTCCCGCCTCCCCATCACCCGTTTTGGTCCTCACGCCTCCCTCACCCCTGCTCCCTCCCCATCTCCTACCCGCCAACCCCAACCCCCGCGTCGCCCGCCGACCCTCACCGCCGTGATCACTCGGCTTAGCCCGTCGATCACGGAGGAGGAGGTGCTGGCGGAGCTGAAGGCCCATCCCACCCTGGAGGTGCGGGCAGTCCGCCGCATCTTCAACGCGACCGGCCCCACCCGCCTTATGCGGGTTTTCTCAGAGGACGCCCCCTCCATTGACCGTCTCCTGAAGGAGGGTGCCCTCCTTTTCAATCAGCGGTACAAGGTCGACCCCTCCCGTTCCCCCCCTCAATCCCTGCGCTGCCAGAGATGTCTACGATACAATGCACATCCAACAGCAGAGTGCCGCGAGGCCCCAACCTGCCCGCATTGTCGGCAAGCGCACTTTCTCCGGCAGTGCCCCAACCTCCAATCCCCTCCCTCCTGTAATACCTGCAGCCTCCCCCACCCCACCTACTCCCAAAAGTGTAAAGCCCGACCCCCTCCCGCCACTCCTGAACTCACCGTACCTGTCCGTCCCCTAGACGCCCCCACCCCTCCTGGCAATTCCCTTCGTCCCCTCCCCACTGCCGAGGACATCATCAGGTTCCTCACTATTGTCCTCCAAAACGTCCATCCCTTTCAGCGCCCCCACACCTTACAACAGATCTCCCTCGCCGCCCGTTCCATATTCCACCTTAAAATGTACGCCACCTTTTCCAATAACCAGGCCCATTTCACCTTCTCCCGCCTTGACACCCTCGTATAAGTCCTTATCATGGCGCGACAGCATCGTATCCTTTTCAACAATATCCGCTCCCTTCCCGCCAACAAGAACCTCTTCCTGCACACCCTTGCTACCCACCGTGTGGATGCCTTCCTCCTTAATGAAACCTTCCTCCAACCCCACCACTCCATCCACACCTCCCCCTATCTCCTCCACCGCTCCGATAATCCCCTCCCAGTTGCGCGTGGCGGAGTTGCCATTGGCCACCACCGCCAGATCCCCGTTCGGCTCCAACCTCTCCTTCCCGACCCCACCGAACACCTGATCCTTAGTCTCTTCTTCCCCGGCCTTACCATTACCTGTGCCACCATCTATGTCCGCCCCAACGCCCCTCTTCCTTTCGACTTCCTCTCCCACATCGACCGTACCTTCTCCTCCTATGTGATCGCCGCCGACCTCAACATCCATAGTCGCTCCGCTGCCCAGTTACGGCGGTGGCATCGGTTCCTCTCCTCCCTTCAAGGCGACCTCATCCCCATCCCCCAGCACACCCGTCCCGAATCCAACTCCACTCCCGATGTTATTCTCTCCTCCCCCAACCTCCTTGGTCGCATTACGGTGGATGTCTTGGAGCCTATTGGTAGCGACCATCTCCCTGTCCTCCTCACCGTTTCAGACGGCCGTCACCCCCGCCCCGACCCTCGTCATGACCCTCCCCCTAAGTACATCCATGACTATTCCCGTGCCGACTGGAATGCCTACCGGGATACCCTCTCCACTGAGGTCGATAGCCACCCTCTCGCCTACCGCCATCCTGATGATGTCACCCATGCCGCCTCCTTTCTCCAGCAGACCTTGTCTGAGGCCGTGGAGGCCCACGTCCCTACTGTTGCAATCCACCCCCACCGTCCTACCTTACCACCACAGGCCGTCCTCCTCCTCCGTGAATCCCGTCGTCTCTACCGTGCCTTCCTCCGCACGCGTGACCCGGACACCCTACGACGCCACCGGCAACTACAGCGACACATTCGAAATTTGCTCGCGGCTAAGAAACGCCGGGACTGGCGACAGACATGCACCCGTTTAACTGAAACCCTACCAATCAACTCGTCCAAGTTCTGGACCGCCTTCCGTCGCCTTACCGGAACTAAACCCTCCCCCTACTATCCTCTTCTCCACGATGATCACCCCTTCCCTGACGCCCTTAGTAAGGCCAATCACTTTGCCTCCTACCTGTCCGATGTGTTTTCCATCCCTGATGATCCCCAGTTCGATTACTCCCTCTTCCCAGATATCCGCGATCGAACTGACACCTCTGTCCCTCCCCTCGCTCCTGGTTTCCAGTACTTGGACAACATTCCACACACGGACCTTAATGCCCCCGTCACCACACAGGATCTCATCACTACACTCCGCACCAAACGCAACACCGCTCCTGGTCACGATCGTGTCACCTACCGTCACCTTCGTGAAGCTCCTGTCTCTTTTCTCTCCACCCTGGCCAGGCTCTACAATGTAGTCCTGTCCACCGGTTACTACCCCGACCTGTGGAAAACCTCCCGTATCCTCATGTTCCTCAAACCTGGCAAACCGCCGTCCGCCGTCTCCTCCTACCGTCCCATCAGCCTTACCTCGGTCTTCAGCAAGGTCCTGGAATCTATCCTCACCCGCCGCATCCACCAGCATCTCCGCCAGCACCGCCTCCTCCCTGTTACCCAGTGTGGGTTTCGGCCGTCCTTCTCTTCCGACGATCTTCTCCTTCACCTCACTCATCTCCTTTCCGAACAGCTCAATTCCCGACGCTCCGCAATTTTCCTCTCTCTTGACCTCGAACGCGCATATGACCGCGTATGGCATTCCGGTCTCCTCTTCAAGCTCCAAACCTTCGCCCTTCCCATTAACTACGTTCGTCTTATCGGTTCCTTTCTCTCCCGCCGTCCTTCCCATGTCACCATCCATAACACCGATTCCTACACCTTTTTCCCCTCCGCCGGTGTGCCCCAAGGCTCCGTCCTCTCCCCCCTTCTGTACTTGTTGTACAAGGCGGACATGCCGCCGCCGTCACCCCCCGTCCACCTTCTCCAGTTTGCCGATGACACCGCCTTCCTTGCCCTTGCCCCCACCCTGCGACGCTCCCAACACCTTCTCCAATCCCATCTTGACCGGTTCACCGCTTGGTGCAACCAGTGGTTGCTCAAGGTCAATCCTTCCAAAACCCAGGCGATCATTGTAGGCAAAACCACTCCCTCCTTCCGCCTCCTTGATTTCTATCTCACCGTTTATGGTCGTCCCATCGCTCTCACCCCCACCCTTAAGTACCTTGGCGTCACCCTCGACCGTCGCCTCTCCTGGACTCCCCATCTCCAGACAATCCAAGCCAAGGCACGCTCCCGACTCCGTCTCCTCAAGCTCCTTTCCGGCCGAACGTGGGGTCTGGACCCCTCCACCATCCTCCACACCTATAAGTCCCTCATCCGCCCTATCCTCTGTTACGCCCATCCAGCCTGGATCTCCGCCCCCCTTCCTTTTATAAATCCCTCCAAATCCTTGAACGCCATGCTCTCCGCCTTGCCTATCGCATCCGTCTCCCTTCCCCCACGCGGATCCTGTATGACCTTATCCCCTTCCCCCACCTCCTCCTTTTCCTCGAAAGGATACGAATCCTATACATCTCCCGTAAACTCGATCCTCCTCACCCGCTCGTCTCCCCGATCCTCTCCCAACCCCGCCCGCTGCCGCGCCTGTACTCCCATGTCCCACCCGGTCTCCATCTCTCCACCCTCCTTACCCTCTCCCAAGGTGGCTTCCGCCAGCTCCCCCTCCCTGATGATGCCCTCCTCCCCTCCATCTACCCCTCCTACCAACTTTGATCCTCCCGCCCTCCTCCTGTGCTTGCTCCTCAGGGCACCCTCCCTCCCTTCTCTCCCTTTTCCCTCCCTCCTCCTTTTCTCGTCCCTCGTCCCCCGGGCCCCCCTCCCCTGTCCCTATCCTCCTGTCCCCGTCTCCTCAGCCGTGGCCTCCTCTTTTCCTCCCCTCTCCCCTTCCTCATCCCTGTTGCCCTCTTGGCAGGACCCCGGACTCGCACACGCTAAGTGGACATTCGCGCGCCGGAGATCACCGCCATCAGTGTATCGTGTGTGCCGTCATGTTTAGTGTTCCGTTTCGCCATCACGCTCCATTGTTCACCTGTGACATCGTCTTCTTCAGTGTTTGTGCGTCGGGTCTCCAGTTCCTAGTGTGGATTGTCATCAAGTGTGAACGGCTTCTTGTGCTTTTATATTCTTGTGTCTCCTGTGTTTTCCCGCCGTTTTTCTATGTAATGTCTCTTCTTTGTTTATCTCCATTAACTCTCTTCGGCTGAAGAGCGGCGTATTGTGCTGCTGCCAGCCTACCTGTTTGTTCAGGTTTCAAAATTACAATAAAGTAAAAAAAAAAAAAAAAAAGAGTTATATCCAATATGCCAAATTCCCGCTGTCCCTATACATGCTGTAAGTCTGTGCACACAATATGAACCACACCTCAGCGAGACACTCTATCACACATTACTCTCTACCTGTAACAGACACAGATACAATATGTAAGCACCAGCATGGACCAACGTCCGTTGCATCCTCTCCGCCACAGTACACCATCCACACTATGATAACCACACCAGGGGGTCCAATTATAAAATAGAATATCCCACCCGTCCGACATCCACAATTGCTCAGATAAGCCACCAACACCCACACATGTCCTACACAGGGGTGCACCCAACACCACCACACTGCCTCCTGTTACGGCACAGAAACAATGGCAGGAATGAATCACACAGGTCTGCCACTCCCTTGCCGCAACCACAGACGCGGCGCGCCTCCAGTCACGAGCGAAAAGCGCATCCTGACGAGACATAACTGCTGTGACATACTGACGCTGCCTCAGACATTCACTTACAATGATCACTACCAACGAACCTCGCCCCCCCCCCAACACACTATCTCTTACCACGTTGTGTACTGTAATCCAACCCATTTCGCACCTTAACCTAACCCATTTCGCACCTTAACCTAACCCATTTCGCACCTTAACCTAACCCATTTCGCACCTTAACCTAACCCATTTCGCACCTTAACCTAACCCATTTCGCACCTTAACCTAACCCATTTCGCACCTTAACCTAACCCATTTCGCACCTTAACCTAACCCATTTCGCACCTTAACCTAACCCATTTCGCACCTTAACCTAACCCATTTCGCACCTTAACCTAACCCATTTCGCACCTTAACCTAACCCATTTCGCACCTTAACCTAACCCATTTCGCACCTTAACCTAACCCATTTCGCACCTTAACCTAACCCATTTCGCACCTTAACCTAACCCATTTCGCACCTTAACCTAACCCATTTCGCACCTTAACCTAACCCATTTCGCACCTTAACCTAACCCATTTCGCACCTTAACCTAACCCATTTCGCACCTTAACCTAACCCATTTCGCACCTTAACCTAACCCATTTCGCACCTTAACCTAACCCATTTCGCACCTTAACCTAACCCATTTCGCACCTTAACCTAACCCATTTCGCACCTTAACCTAACCCATTTCGCACCTTAACCTAACCCATTTCGCACCTTAACCTAACCAAATTTGTAACGCAATTTGTACCGCAATGTAACTCAATTTGTACCGCAATGTAACTCAATTTGTACCGCAATGTAACTCAATTTGTACCGCAATGTAACGCAATTTGTACCGCAATGTAACGCAATTTGTACCGCAATGTAACGCAATTTGTACCGCAATGTAACGCAATTTGTACCGCAATGTAACGCAATTTGTACCGCAATGTAACGCAATTTGTGCCTTAACCTAACCCACGTTGTGCCTTAACCTAACCCACGTTGTGCCTTAACCTAACCCACGTTGTGCCTTAACCTAACCCACGTTGTGCCTTAACCTAACCCACGTTGTGCCTTAACCTAACCCACGTTGTGCCTTAACCTAACCCACGTTGTGCCTTAACCTAACCCACGTTGTGCCTTAACCTAACCCACGTTGTGCCTTAACCTAACCCACGTTGTGCCTTAACCTAACCCACGTTGTGCCTTAACCTAACCCACGTTGTGCCTTAACCTAACCCACGTTGTGCCTTAACCTAACCCACGTTGTGCCTTAACCTAACCCACGTTGTGCCTTAACCTAACCCACGTTGTGCCTTAACCTAACCCACGTTGTGCCTTAACCTAACCCACGTTGTGCCTTAACCTAACCCACGTTGTGCCTTAACCTAACCCACGTTGTGCCTTAACCTAACCCACGTTGTGCCTTAACCTAACCCACGTTGTGCCTTAACCTAACCCACGTTGTGCCTTAACCTAACCCACGTTGTGCCTTAACCTAACCCACGTTGTGCCTTAACCTAACCCACGTTGTGCCTTAACCTAACCCACGTTGTGCCTTAACCTAACCCACGTTGTGCCTTAACCTAACCCACGTTGTGCCTTAACCTAACCCACGTTGTGCCTTAACCTAACCCACGTTGTGCCTTAACCTAACCCACGTTGTGCCTTAACCTAACCCACGTTGTGCCTTAACCTAACCCACGTTGTGCCTTAACCTAACCCACGTTGTGCCTTAACCTAACCCACGTTGGGCCTTAACCTAACCCAAGTTGGGCCTTAACCTAACCCAAGTTGGGCCTTAACCTAACCCAAGTTGGGCCTTAACCTAACCCAAGTTGGGCCTTAACCTAACCCAAGTTGGGCCTTAACCTAACCCAAGTTGGGCCTTAACCTAACCCAAGTTGGGCCTTAACCTAACCCAAGTTGGGCCTTAACCTAACCCAAGTTGGGCCTTAACCTAACCCAAGTTGGGCCTTAACCTGCTCTGTACTTGGCATATGACACGTTACATTAATCTAGTGTTGTCTAACCACAACCCTCTGAATATAGTTCGCTACTCGCACCGCCCACCCTCTTGTGCATCGTTTCATGTTCAACACTTTGCAAGTGTTGCTTACTTTTTACATGCTCCCGCTGTACACTGTAATGTGGACGACTGCAGGATGTACAGCGCGCCCCCCCCCCTTCCCCCCTGCCTTCGCATGCTGGTCGTTCAGGTGCTTGCGTGTTCAATGCCCTTCGCAGCTGTTCACTGGCTATCGCATGTCGAAGCGCTCAGTCTACGTCGTGGTACGGCCTGTGTCCACTGTCCGCTGATGTCGTACGCTTAACCCTCACACTGTACTGCACATAGGTCCGTATGTACCGAATGATACGCTGTGGCACATGTGTGACCGTACAACGACTGCGCCCAACAACAGCGAACCATACGGTCCAAATGTTGTGCACTCAGCCACGTGCCGTCTCCCCATAACAGCTGCATTGCAGTGTGGTACGCCATAGAGACGTGTGGGAGTAACGGACGCCCTGGATGGCGATCAGCATGAGCCGTCTGATGATGTAGTGGCGCGTGTATTCAAACGTAGTCGTCTCTTCTCACACTGTGTGATAGCATGGTGCACCGCGTTCCACATCTGCGACATGGTACAGATGCCGGTTGACAGTCGGTCTCGTAATGGACATCGCATACGTAGGGGGCCACCTCCCATGTGTTCTCTAGTCGTGCACATTTTGTTGCGTGTATGTGGGCAGACGTAGTGTGTCGTGACACCTAACAGACAGGCATGCAATAATCGTTGCATTTGCAAACGGGGATGGACGTCTACGTTTGCTGGTGACGTTACGCAAATGAACAACTGGTAACCCATTGTGGTGCGGTTGTTGTTGCTGGAGGTAAATCAGTAAGGGCAAATCTGTGTGTGAAGCGATACGCGGCGGTGGCTCGGTGGGACTCTCCCCGGCCGGTGAGGGGGGGCCGCCCGGCGTGCTGGCCGCGCGGTGCGTGGGCGCACGCGCTACAGCCGGCTGGTGGGGGCGCCCAGTGGCAGGCGCGCCGGCCGACGGACGCGGCAGGCGGCGCAGCTGCGCGCCGGGGCACCCTGCGCGCGGCGCCGTGCGGCCAAAGTGGGTCCTCGCGGACCCGGTGCGAAGCGCGGTGGACATCTGCAGTGTGCTGGTCCGACTGAGGACTGTGTGCGTTGAGGATGCGCCGCCGCCCGGCACTCGGCGCCGCGACGCCGTCTGCTGCTCGGTCGCCCCAGCGGTTCTCGCTGGTGGTTTGTATCGCAGTTGTGCGGACGTGTTGGCACGTGCGCTGTGCTGGGAGAGTTCGCTTCGGCACCCACGTGGGGCCTTTGCCCTTCTGTGGCGCTGGCGTTGGAGCTGCCGGTCACCGTAGGTGGCGCGTGTTGTCTCCCGCCGGCAATGCCACGACAGCACGCTCCCGGGCCTCTGTCGGCAGCGGCAAGCTCAGTTGGGAGCACGGGTGGTCGCACCTAAAGCGTCTACTCGCCTAACTCCGGGCGATTGCGCCTCTCTCGAACCCGACCAAGTACTTAGGACGGCGCTGCGCGCCGCCGGGACCTGAGAGGGTTTCGAGGTGTATTGTGCAGGGGAGCTCAGCCTCCTCCTGTTTGCAGAATAATTGAGCGGACGCTTGCGTGTTCGCGCGGGTCCCTGGGACACACTCCCGGGCGGCCGGCTGCTCAGCTCTAGTTGACGCAGCTCCCTGGTTGATCCTGCCAGTAGTCATATGCTTGTCTCAAAGATTAAGCCATGCATGTCTCAGTACAAGCCGCATTAAGGTGAAACCGCGAATGGCTCATTAAATCAGTTATGGTTCCTTAGATCGTACCCACGTTACTTGGATAACTGTGGTAATTCTAGAGCTAATACATGCAAACAGAGTCCCGACCAGAGATGGAAGGGACGCTTTTATTAGATCAAAACCAATCGGTCGGCTCGTCCGGTCCGTTTGCCTTGGTGACTCTGAATAACTTTGGGCTGATCGCACGGTCCTCGTACCGGCGACGCATCTTTCAAATGTCTGCCTTATCAACTGTCGATGGTAGGTTCTGCGCCTACCATGGTTGTAACGGGTAACGGGGAATCAGGGTTCGATTCCGGAGAGGGAGCCTGAGAAACGGCTACCACATCCAAGGAAGGCAGCAGGCGCGCAAATTACCCACTCCCGGCACGGGGAGGTAGTGACGAAAAATAACGATACGGGACTCATCCGAGGCCCCGTAATCGGAATGAGTACACTTTAAATCCTTTAACGAGTATCTATTGGAGGGCAAGTCTGGTGCCAGCAGCCGCGGTAATTCCAGTTCCAATAGCGTATATTAAAGTTGTTGCGGTTAAAAAGCTCGTAGTTGGATTTGTGTCCCACGCTGTTGGTTCACCGCCCGTCGGTGTTTAACTGGCATGTATCGTGGGACGTCCTGCCGGTGGGGCGAGCCGAAGGCGTGCGACCGCCTCGTGCGTGTTCGTGCGTCCCGAGGCGGACCCCGTTGAAATCCTACCAAGGTGCTCTTTATTGAGTGTCTGGGTGGGCCGGCACGTTTACTTTGAACAAATTAGAGTGCTTAAAGCAGGCAAGCCCGCCTGAATACTGTGTGCATGGAATAATGGAATAGGACCTCGGTTCTATTTTGTTGGTTTTCGGAACCCGAGGTAATGATTAATAGGGACAGGCGGGGGCATTCGTATTGCGACGTTAGAGGTGAAATTCTTGGATCGTCGCAAGACGAACAGAAGCGAAAGCATTTGCCAAGTATGTTTTCATTAATCAAGAACGAAAGTTAGAGGTTCGAAGGCGATCAGATACCGCCCTAGTTCTAACCATAAACGATGCCAGCCAGCGATCCGCCGCAGTTCCTCCGATGACTCGGCGGGCAGCCTCCGGGAAACCAAAGCTTTTGGGTTCCGGGGGAAGTATGGTTGCAAAGCTGAAACTTAAAGGAATTGACGGAAGGGCACCACCAGGAGTGGAGCCTGCGGCTTAATTTGACTCAACACGGGAAACCTCACCAGGCCCGGACACCGGAAGGATTGACAGATTGATAGCTCTTTCTTGATTCGGTGGGTGGTGGTGCATGGCCGTTCTTAGTTGGTGGAGCGATTTGTCTGGTTAATTCCGATAACGAACGAGACTCTAGCCTGCTAACTAGTCGTGTGACATCCTTCGTGCTGTCAGCGATTACTTTTCTTCTTAGAGGGACAGGCGGCTTCTAGCCGCACGAGATTGAGCAATAACAGGTCTGTGATGCCCTTAGATGTTCTGGGCCGCACGCGCGCTACACTGAAGGAATCAGCGTGTCTTCCTAGGCCGAAAGGTCGGGGTAACCCGCTGAACCTCCTTCGTGCTAGGGATTGGGGCTTGCAATTGTTCCCCATGAACGAGGAATTCCCAGTAAGCGCGAGTCATAAGCTCGCGTTGATTACGTCCCTGCCCTTTGTACACACCGCCCGTCGCTACTACCGATTGAATGATTTAGTGAGGTCTTCGGACTGGTACGCGGCATCGACTCTGTCGTTGCCGATGCTACCGGAAAGATGACCAAACTTGATCATTTAGAGGAAGTAAAAGTCGTAACAAGGTTTCCGTAGTGAACCTGCGGAAGGATCATTACCGACTAGACTGCATGTCTTTCGATGTGCGTGTCGTGTCGCGCAACACGCTACCTGTACGGCAGCAGCCGTGCGCCGCGTGCGGAGCCACGCGTGCCTCTCAAAACTAACTGAAAAATGTTGTGTGGTACGAGCGCTGAAGCTCTGGAGCGGCTGGCCTGCGGCATCTGGCGCCTGGCGCCGGTTTTGAATGACTTTCGCCCGAGTGCCTGTCCGCTCCGGTGTGGAGCCGTACGACGCCCATCGGCCGTGAGGCCGTTGGACACAGAACGCTGGAACAGGGGCCGTCAAACGCCTCAGTCCCGCCTATGCAACTGTTTTGAAAGAGACAGTGGAAACTAACAGAAAAGATCACCCAGGACGGTGGATCACTCGGCTCGTGGGTCGATGAAGAACGCAGCAAATTGCGCGTCGACATGTGAACTGCAGGACACATGAACATCGACGTTTCGAACGCACATTGCGGTCCATGGATTCCGTTCCCGGGCCACGTCTGGCTGAGGGTCGGCTACGCATACTGAAGCGCGCGGCGTTTGTCCCGCCTTCGGAGACCTGGGAGTGTCGTGGCCGCCTGTGGGGCCGGCCGCGTCTCCTTAAACGTGCGATGCGCGCCCGTCGCCTGGCGGTTCGCATACCGGTACTTTCTCGGTAGCGTGCACAACCGGCTGGCGGTGTGGCGTGCGACACCTCGTACAACGACCTCAGAGCAGGCGAGACTACCCGCTGAATTTAAGCATATTACTAAGCGGAGGAAAAGAAACTAACAAGGATTCCCCAGTAGCGGCGAGCGAACAGGGAAGAGTCCAGCACCGAACCCCGCAGGCTGCCGCCTGTCGTGGCATGTGGTGTTTGGGAGGGTCCACTTCCCCGACGCCTCGCGCCGAGCCCAAGTCCAACTTGAATGAGGCCACGGCCCGTAGAGGGTGCCAGGCCCGTAGCGGCCGGTGCGAGCGTCGGCGGGACCTCTCCTTCGAGTCGGGTTGCTTGAGAGTGCAGCTCCAAGTGGGTGGTAAACTCCATCTGAGACTAAATATGACCACGAGACCGATAGCGAACAAGTACCGTGAGGGAAAGTTGAAAAGAACTTTGAAGAGAGAGTTCAAAAGTACGTGAAACCGTTCTGGGGTAAACGTGAGAAGTCCGAAAGGTCGAACGGGTGAGATTCACGCCCATCCGGCCACTGGCTCCCGCCCTCGGCAGATGGGGCCGGCCGCCCGCGCGGAGCAATCCGCGGCGGGGTCGTGTCCGTTTGCCTTTCCACTCGCCGCGGGGTGGGGCCGTTCCGGTGTGCGGTGGGCCGCACTTCTCCCCTAGTAGGACGTCGCGACCCGCTGGGTGCCGGCCTACGGCCCGGGTGCGCAGCCTGTCCTTCCGCGGGCCTCGGTTCGCGTCTGTTGGGCAGAGCCCCGGTGTCCTGGCTGGCTGCTCGGCGGTATATCTGGAGGAGTCGATTCGCCCCTTTGGGCGCTCGGGCTCCCGGCAAGCGCGCGCGGTTCTTCCCGGATGACGGACCTACCTGGCCCGGCCCCGGACCCGCGCCGCTGTTGGCTCGGGATGCTCTCGGGCGGAATAATCGCTCCCGTCAGCGGCGCTTCAGCTTTGGACAATTTCACGACCCGTCTTGAAACACGGACCAAGGAGTCTAACATGTGCGCGAGTCATTGGGCTGTACGAAACTTAAAGGCGTAATGAAAGTGAAGGTCTCGCCTTGCGCGGGCCGAGGGAGGATGGGGCTTCCCCGCCCTTCACGGGGCGGCGGCCTCCGCACTCCCGGGGCGTCTCGTCCTCATTGCGAGGTGAGGCGCACCTAGAGCGTACACGTTGGGACCCGAAAGATGGTGAACTATGCCTGGCCAGGACGAAGTCAGGGGAAACCCTGATGGAGGTCCGTAGCGATTCTGACGTGCAAATCGATCGTCGGAGCTGGGTATAGGGGCGAAAGACTAATCGAACCATCTAGTAGCTGGTTCCCTCCGAAGTTTCCCTCAGGATAGCTGGTGCTCGTACGAGTCTCATCCGGTAAAGCGAATGATTAGAGGCCTTGGGGCCGAAACGACCTCAACCTATTCTCAAACTTTAAATGGGTGAGATCTCCGGCTTGCTTGATATGCTGAAGCCGCGAGCAAACGACTCGGATCGGAGTGCCAAGTGGGCCACTTTTGGTAAGCAGAACTGGCGCTGTGGGATGAACCAAACGCCGAGTTAAGGCGCCCGAATCGACGCTCATGGGAAACCATGAAAGGCGTTGGTTGCTTAAGACAGCAGGACGGTGGCCATGGAAGTCGGAATCCGCTAAGGAGTGTGTAACAACTCACCTGCCGAAGCAACTAGCCCTGAAAATGGATGGCGCTGAAGCGTCGTGCCTATACTCGGCCGTCAGTCTGGCAGTCATGGCCGGTCCTTGCGGCCGGCCGCGAAGCCCTGACGAGTAGGAGGGTCGCGGCGGTGGGCGCAGAAGGGTCTGGGCGTGAGCCTGCCTGGAGCCGCCGTCGGTGCAGATCTTGGTGGTAGTAGCAAATACTCCAGCGAGGCCCTGGAGGGCTGACGCGGAGAAGGGTTTCGTGTGAACAGCCGTTGCACACGAGTCAGTCGATCCTAAGCCCTAGGAGAAATCCGATGTTGATGGGGGCCGTCATAGCATGATGCACTTTGTGCTGGCCCCCGTTGGGCGAAAGGGAATCCGGTTCCTATTCCGGAACCCGGCAGCGGAACCGATACAAGTCGGGCCCCTCTTTTAGAGATGCTCGTCGGGGTAACCCAAAAGGACCCGGAGACGCCGTCGGGAGATCGGGGAAGAGTTTTCTTTTCTGCATGAGCGTTCGAGTTCCCTGGAATCCTCTAGCAGGGAGATAGGGTTTGGAACGCGAAGAGCACCGCAGTTGCGGCGGTGTCCCGATCTTCCCCTCGGACCTTGAAAATCCGGGAGAGGGCCACGTGGAGGTGTCGCGCCGGTTCGTACCCATATCCGCAGCAGGTCTCCAAGGTGAAGAGCCTCTAGTCGATAGAATAATGTAGGTAAGGGAAGTCGGCAAATTGGATCCGTAACTTCGGGATAAGGATTGGCTCTGAGGATCGGGGCGTGTCGGGCTTGGTCGGGAAGTGGGTCAGCGCTAACGTGCCGGGCCTGGGTGAGGTGAGTGCCGTAGGGGTGCCGGTAAGTGCGGGCGTTTAGCGCGGGCGTGGTCTGCTCTCGCCGTTGGTTGGCCTCGTGCTGGCCGGCGGTGCAGGATGCGCGCGCCTGCGCGGCGTTCGTGCCCCGGTGCTTCAACCTGCGCACAGGATCCGAGCTCGGTCCCGTGCCTTGGCCTCCCACGGATCTTCCTTGCTGCGAGGCCGCGTCCGACTTAGTGTGCTCCTCCGGGGGCGCGTGGGTGCGCGGATTCTCTTCGGCCGCCATTCAACGATCAACTCAGAACTGGCACGGACTGGGGGAATCCGAATGTCTAATTAAAACAAAGCATTGCGATGGCCCTAGCGGGTGTTGACGCAATGTGATTTCTGCCCCGTGCTCTGTATGTCAACGTGAAGAAATTCAAGCAAGCGCGGGTAAACGGCGGGAGTAACTATGACTCTCTTAAGCTCATATGATGCGTCATATACGGATCCTCTCAATCCACTCCTCAGCATCCTAGCGATGTCGAGTGGATGATGGTTCGCCTAGCCTCTCTGTGGGAAATCCTAGCTCTGGCCTTCACGTGGCGAGAGCCGTGAGGGGAGCCGAGGGTAGGCACAGAACTCTGTGCCTTCTCAGAGCTCTCCGACCGACAGAGCAGGGTGAAATTTTCGGGGCTTGGGGGTTGCCTGTCCCCCTGCCTCTTGTTTCAGCTGGCCCCAACAAACGGAATACAACAGGTAGCGGTCCTCCCACTGGAGGAGCCGCGCCAGTCGTTGGGCCACCATCCGATGTTACCAGTCCGGCTCGAGTCGTCTTGCCAGCCTTTCAGTGCCCTGAGTGCTATCGTGGCTTTGGCACCAAGACTGGTCTTGGTGTCCATCGCCGCAGGGCTCATCCTGACGCCGTCAACGCAGAGGTCAATATCCAGAGGACAAAGGCCAGGTGGTCTAGTGAAGAACTTCTACGCCTGGCCCACGCCGAAGCAGTGCTGACACTCAAGGGCACCCGGTTCCTGAACCAAGAGTTAGTTAAGACCTTCCCGCACCGCTCACTTGAATCCATCAAGTGTCAGCGTCGTGCGGGAGCCTACAGGAACCAGGTTGCTGAGTTTGTCACTGCTCTCTCTGCCTCTGCGGAGCGGCCACGCTCATCTGTGGCTGCTGCATCGACTGCTGGGTTACCTTCTAGCTGTGAGACCTCACCTTCACCTGTGGATCCGGTCGACCAGGCTATCTGGTCGGCTCTAGCAGCCAACCACCATCAAGGCCAAAGTATACCTCGATTGATGAAATCTTAGCGCTGGGACCAACTGCATCGAGACCTGTCATCATGGGCATGTTGCCACCTGCCCTTGATGTCATAGGTAGTAAGGAGGCGTCCCACAACCCTGTCGCCCCCAAGCAGATGTCCCAGCCACCAGAGCGTAAGCGAGCCCGGCGGAGGTGGGAGTATTTCATCTGCCAGCGCGCCTTCTCCAAGAATGCGGCGCGGTGTATTAATGGCCTTTTAGACGGAACACTCCTCCATCAACCACCTGTTATCCCTGGGTTGGTTGACTTCTGGAAGGATCTTTTTACCCGGCGTCCATCTGGCCGGGTAGACCGTCTAGATAGCTGGCTGTTACCAACCCGCGCTGAGGTGCCCTTTTAACAGCTGTGGGCACCCATCACGCTGGAGGACATCGCTGCAGCACTCCCACCCCGTCGCTCTGCCGCGGGCCCTGATGGATTAACACCTGCCCAGCTCCGTCGTCTTCCCCGTGAGGTCCTCTTGAAAGTGTTGAACATTTTCCTTCTAACCCGTCGCCTCCCATCCCGACTCCTGCAAACCCGTACCTCCCTGCTGCCCAAGAAGGCCGCCCCAGCATCCCCCGCTGACTTCCGCCCGATCGCGGTTTGCTCAGTCCTCGCCAGGGTCTTCCATAAGATCCTGGCGGGTCGTCTGATGCGGACTTGTGTGTTGGACGGACGTCAGCGGGCTTTCCTTCCTCAGGATGAGATGCTGCACAATTCCTTCTTGTTGGACCTGGCGATGACTGAGGCCAGGGTGAACTGTAGTTCCCTCTATGTCGCGTCCCTGGATGTGTCCAAGGCATTCGACTCTCTGGACCATGGTGCCCTGGGGCCTGCCCTGAGGGCTCATGGCCTGCCTGACGAGTTCGTTGGATACATCCTGGGATGCTACGAGGAGGGGGCAACGGTGATCTGTGGTCCTGGGAAGTCGCTTGGTCCAGTGCGGCCCTCAAGGGGCGTTCGGCAGGATGACCCTCTTTCCCCTATCCTGTTTAACCATTCTCTGGACCTCATGCTTGCTCGCCTCCCAGATCATGTTGGTGCGAACATCATGGGACGACGCCTCAACGCTGCCGCCTTCGCCGACGACCTCCTGCTGTTCGCTGAGACCAAAGGAGGGCTCCAGGACCTAATTGACGCATCTACATCTGCTCTTGGGGACCTCGGTCTCCAAGTCAATCCCGGAAAGTGCTTTACTCTCGCTCTCGCGGCCTCTGGTCGCGAGAAGAAAGTTAAGGTCGATGGAACCACGACCTTTAAGGCAGGATATACCATCATTCCTGCCTTGACAATTGAGAGCACTTTCCGGTATCTTGGTCTGGAGTTCTCCACCAGCGGACGTAGCCTCTTCCATCCGAGGCAGGAGGTCGAGCGACAGCTGAGCGTCTTGTCCAGGGCACCACTGAAACCTCAACAACGTCTTCACGCCCTCAGAACGGTTGTCTTGCCAGGGATCCACCATGGCCTGGCACTCTCCAGGACCCGCATTGGGGCTCTCTCAGCAGTGGACATTGCCATCCGCACAGCACTTAGAACTTGGCTGTGCCTGCCAGCGGACATCCCTGTTGCGTACTTCCACGCCCCTGTTCCATCTGGGGGATTGGGAGTACCATCAGCTCGCTGGCTTGGTCCTCTGCTGCGTCGGAATCGGCTCGCCAACATGCGAGCTCTTGGAGTCCAATTGGATGGGCCGACACAAGACGTTCTGGAGCGTGAAATTGGGAGGCTAGAGCAACATCTGCGGTGGAACGACGGAGCCATACGGTCAAGCAACCAGCTCGGCCGGATGTGGGCCGACCAGCTGCATTCATCGGTGGACGGCGCTGCCCTGAGGAAGTCAGCCCGAACACCAGGGCAACATAGCTGGGTGGAGAACCCCCGGCGCTATATTAGTGGCCGCGACTTCATCTCCTGTATTCGTACCAGAATTAATGCCCTCCCAACACGGGCGAGGCTGCTTCGTGGTCGTTCTGGAGATACCAACTGCCAGGCAGGCTGCGCCGCCAAAGAAACTGCCAACCACGTTGTCCAGCACTGCTTCAGGAGCCACGACGCCCGTATCAAGCGCCAAAATGCCTTGGCAACTTACGTTGCGCAAGGCCTTCGTCGCCAAGGCTTTGACGTCCATCTCGAGCCTCACCTCAAAACATCAGAGGGCCTGAAGAAGCCGGACATCGTGGCAGTGCGTGGCGATGCAGCCCACATTGTCGACGCCCAAGTTGTGGGCGTTAACTTGGATGTCGACAAATGTCACCAGGAGAAAGTCGCGGTCTATGACAGGGTAGCCGTCCACCAGGTACTCAGAGGTCTACACCCAGCAGTCCAGCACATCACCACAACCTCAGCGACGATCTCATGGAGGGGTGTGTGGTCACCTGCCTCTGCACAAGATCTGCGCAGTCTGGGCTTCAAAGACCATCATTTTGCGGCCATGTCCACACAGGTCCTCATTGGTACGGTTATGGCTGCTAGGCGATTCGAGACAATGACTGCTATTTCCCGCACGATGGACCGGACTGGGGTCGGATGATGGCCCACTTTATGTTTTTCTTCGCGCTGCTGCCTGGCGCCTATCACAGGCACAAGACGCCACTTCATTCACGTATTTTCTTGTCATGTCTAGTGTATGTTTTGTCTATGTCCTTTGTAAACCCATATGGGTGATGTTCTTTCTCTATGTTCACGTACGTGAATAAAGTCGGCTATTTATAGCCAAATGCCTCGTCATCTAATTAGTGACGCGCATGAATGGATTAACGAGATTCCCGCTGTCCCTATCTACTAGCTGCGGCTGTCTCATGCTATGTGCCCCGATTTTTGTGGGCTCATGGTTGGGAATAGGCAGCGGGGGAAGGATGCGACTCGAACATCTTAGCCTCTCCTTCCCAAGTGCCCCTGTCCGCCTTCTCGCGGTGCAGCTGTTAAGCCTTCGGGCGACCAAAGGGCAGGGGTGCGACGGCGTGCTGAACATCTTGCACGCCGGTTCCGGATGCTGCATTTGTCGCGGCGGGATCCTGGCCCAAGTCGGCGAAGGTCACCCGCCTTGCCCCTGGAATTCCGGGGCATGATCCGCCAAGCCGGGGCGTGGTGACACGTCCCCGGTTAGGTTAGATGGGTCCAGACCCCCGAACGTCTGGGGGACCGGCCCGGCACCTGAGTAGGACCGGGTCTTTAGCCTTTTGGTGGAAACTCGGCCTAGTAGGGGGCGAAGGACGGAGGGTGAATCCGCTCTCCCGGAATGCGGGTGGCATTCGCCGGCAAGGGAGCGGGAGAAAACTTCGATGATGCAGCATTCGAAGAGGACTAGTGCGCTGTTCCCACGGCGCGCTAAACCTAGCAGCTCAGTTGCTGAAAGCTCTTGGTCAAGGGGCGGGACCGGTGAGCGAGCTGCATTTTAGCCTCCCCCCATGCCAGAGAGGCCGGTCCGGGGAAAGAGACGGGCCTTCATTTTTCACTCTCTTCATCTGTCATCATGGCCGATCCTGTGGAGAGTGATCATGCGCTCGAGGGTGAATCAGTTTGCGAGGAGGATCTTTCTGTAGCTGAGCGTCATGCTCGTTTTTTGAGTCTGCTAGATTCTAGTGTCAAAAACGGGAAGATTAGTAACGTGGCGATCAACAATATTCGGGATTGTGTAGCCAGGTGGGCGATGGCACATTCCAAATTAGAAGGTAGGTTGATAGAATTACAAAAAGAGAATGAGCGCCTTAGGAATCAACCACCAGTTGTCAAATCATATGCCGCGGTTGCGAGTACCCCTGTGGTCAAGGCGCCGACGGCAAAAGAAACCATACAGGAAAACATAAAGAAAACTGTACCTACAGTGTTCATTAAGCCAAAAGACGGGGAGGACATCCGGGCAGTCAAGACTGCATTTGAAAAATGTATTGATCCGAAACGGGATAAGATTAAAATTAACACCGTAAGAACCGCTAAGAATGTTCTGATTGTCGAGACAGCCACTCCGGAGGATAGTCGAAGGATCATGACAAATTCTCAGCTTGCTGACAAGGTAAAGTGCGAACCGCCTAGGAGGCGAAGGCCATTGATGTGCCTTTATGATGTTCCATCCTACATGAATGCAGACAGTTTGATGGATGCCATATATGTACAGAACTTTGACGTGACAATGACGAGAGAAGAGTTCGATACTCAGTTTAGACTAAGATTTAAAGTTGGACCGAGAGAAAAAGTCACAGTGCATCACGTAGTGGAGGTTTCACCTGAATTATGGAAACCTCTTACCAGAATAGGCAAATTATATGTCGGTTACTCTGCGTTAAATATAAAGGATTATTTGGCGGTGCCGCGGTGCACCAAATGCCAGGATTTAAATCATACAAACAAGTACTGTCATGAAGAACATGCCCTGTGTGCCCACTGTGGGCAGGCGGGTCACGAAAGAAAGGCCTGTCCTAATAAGGACAAAGCCCCCATTTGTATTCCGTGCAAAAAGAGAGGCAGAAAGTGTGGCGGACCCAAAGACTGCCCCACCTACCGGATGTTCCTCGATAGAATAATACAGAGGACTGACTATGGCGACCCTTAAGGCGCCGAAAAAGAAGTCACCAAGTAAACTGAAAAGGGACGCGGAGCGCGGCAAGTTAATTTGTAAGGCTCTGTCCACAGGTTCGCTGTATAGCCCGGACGAGGCTCGGGACACCAGTGGAGGGTTGGCGGTCGACGTCGGCATCCAGACTGATGTCGACTCGGAGACGGCGGTCGGTCGGCTAACTTGTCGACTGTCGAGTACCAAGTTGGAGGAACCTGTGAAGCAAGACCTGCAGATGTCGAACCAAGAAGTTGCGAGTGTAGTCCCTACTGAAGATAATAGTGGTGGTGGTGGTAGTGGTGGTAGTGGTGGTAGTGGTAGTTTAGAGGTGAATATTGTAAATAATGGTGAAGGAGTTTCTTATAATGCAGTTGGTCCAGGAAGGGTGTATGATGATTTTGAATGTATGTTGCGATTAAAGAGGCTCGAGGAGCCGGCATTGTTAACAATTGCACTGAGGCAGCTTGTGAGAACTGGACATAGTAACGGTGAAGACGTCACGTATCCAGCCTTGGAGGACGTGGATTGCATAAGTTTGCACGCGGCAAATCTTCCGTCGCAATATGACGAATTAAAGGAATTGGTGGAGCAGGTATTTGCTAGGCGAGGCCGTAAATTTGATCTTGAGAAAATATATAAAGACATGGTAAAGATGTACGGTAGGAATGTTGTAGACCTCTCGAAGCCATGGCCCGCTAGCCGCCTGCATGTTTTCTATCCCCCTGGTTGATGGGGTGTTTTAAAGTGCTACAAATTAACGCTATGCGTAGCCATTTGGTTACGCAAGAGCTCAGAAAAATCGCGGAAGACGATTTATTGGATATATTGGTAATTCAAGAACCTGCCTCCTGTGCTGGTCGGATTCCTGGATTTCCTGCAACCGCGCAAGTGGTGTTCTCTGGTGAGAATCCCATGAGCGCGGTTGTTGTTTTAAACAAGTGTATTAAAACAACTGTGCTTACACAATATTGCAATGAACATGTAATTGTGGTCCAACTTAATCTGATGTCGCATTTGATATATTTTGTCAATGTATACTGTCAATTTAGACAACATATCATTGGATTTCTTAACCAGTTGGACTGGATTCTAACAAGGTTACAAGGAAAGCCGGTTATTGTATGTATGGATGCTAACGCAAAGTCCCCAATGTGGTTTAGTGCTGAGCAAGATGAGCGGGGAGCTGAGCTGGAGGATCTTATAATGCAGATGCAGCTTGAAGTTGTAAATCAACCTGGTAACCCGCCTACCTTTTCAGGAAGAGCGGGTGCTGTTTCTAATATACATGTAACGCTTGCAACTCAATGCGCAGCACCGCACATCAGAAATTGGAGAGTTGTGAGTAATCTCACAATTAGTGATCATAATTGTATATTTTTTGAATACTTCATGGTGATTGAAGAAGATCCTGGGGACTGGGTGGAACGTTACAATTATCAAAAGACGAACTGGGACCGGCTGGCACAGGTATTTCGTCCTCCAGGGCTGGAACCAGACGTGGAGATATACAATGTGGATGAGATGGTAGACGAATTGGTCGCATCTGTCGTGGCGGCTATTGCTGCATCTGTTCCACGGGTGGCAAGGTTTGTTCGCAAACAGGCTACTCCGTGGTCTCCGGAGCTGACTGAGCTCAAGCGATCTGTCAGACGGGCGAGGAGCAATTATCAGAGGAGCTTCACGCATGATGAGAGACAGTACCATCTAAGGATCTATCGTCGACTCAAGGCCCGATACCAGGATTCTGTGCAACGAGCAAGACGGCAGTCGTGCAGAATTTTGTGACTGAACAGCTGGGATTGGACCCCTGGGGGGTTCCATATAAACTTGTAAGAGAAAAAATCAGAGCCCCCACGATGCTGTCTACTCTGCAGTTGGAAGATGGACAGTGTACAATGACATGGGAAGATACAGTAACAGCCCTGTTGAAGGTCTTGTTGCCGGACGATGTTGTTGAGGAAGACACTGTGGAGCAGCGGGAAATACGGACTTCTTTATTTGTGCCATATGAAAATGAAGCACATGTGTATCCTTTCTCGTCTGAGGAGGTGGTCGCAGCGCTTCATACTTTTGCCAGGAAGAAGGCACCTGGTCCTGACGGGGTGCCAGTAGAAATACTGCAGTTTTTAGCCCCTCAGATTGCTCCAGACTTGGCCAAAATCTACAATACATGTTTACAACTGGGGAAGTATCCAAGAAGATGGAAAATTGCAGAAGTGGTGGTCATCAAGAAGGGTTCTGATAAAGATCCACAGTCTCCCAAGTCATATCGACCGATCTGTCTTCTAGACGTGTTGGGGAAGACTTTTGAAAAGTTGCTCACTGACAGACTCTTGAGCCATAGGGCTTTGTATGGCATGAGTGATCGGCAGTTTGGATTCCGAAGGGGTCGCTCCACACAGGACGCGATCAACGAGGTGTCTCTAACTGTCCACTCGGCCCGTGCAAAGTATGTTCTGGGTATCATGGTGGACATTTCAGGGGCCTTCGACAACCTATGGTGGCTGGCGCTCTTCTCACGCTTGCGTGAGATGGAGTGTCCTGGGCCGCTGTATCGATGTCTGGAGGCCTACTGTGATGATAGACTGGCAAGGATCACGGCTCCCGGTGCTGTAGTATCCAAACAAATATCCCGGGGTTGTCCCCAGGGATCTGTTTTAGGCCCAGTTTTCTGGGATATAACTATGGAACCGCTGCTGAACATCTGGCAGGGGGATGCTTCAGTCTTGGGTGTTGTGGCCTATGCGGATGACCTTGTCATACTTGTGGAGGGGAACAGCAGACACGTAATTGAAGAACGTGTCAGAGTAGCCGTTGGGCTGCTGCAGAATTGGTGTAATAAATCAAAACTGAAAGTGGCACCTAGGAAATCATTGTACATGTTGCTGAAGGGCAAGCTTAATAGAGACCCAACGGTCCGAATAAATGATGTTATAGTTTCCAGGCAAAGATCTGCAAGATACCTAGGAGTCCATCTTGATGAATATTGGAATTTCGGTGAGCACATTAAGCAGACTGCTGCAAAGGCGTTGGCATTGTTTAACAAACTTATAACCATAGGGCAGCGGCGTTTTCATCTGCCGCAGAAAGCACTGCGCATGTACCATAATTGTCTCTTAGCACCTATAGTTGGGTATGGTGCAAGTGTGTGGGCCCACAGGCTAGCCTTGGTGAAGCCTGCGGAGGCGGTCAGACGGGTTCAAAGAAATGTCCTTGTAAGATGTGTTGGCGCCTTCGGAACTAGTCCCACAGATGCTCTGCTGGTGGTGATGGGGTTGTGTCCATTGGACTTGATAATTCGTCAACATGCGGCAATATATTGGCTGCAGAAACAAGACATCGAGCGTGTTCGAAATATAATGGGCGCACCCCTCACTAGCATCAGAGCAATTAAAAACCATTTATTAAATCTATGGCAAGAGGAGTGGGATCACTCCGAGACGGGTAGGCGTGTTTATACATTCATGCCGAGCGTCAGGACACGACTCAAGAATAAAGTAATAACGCCATCCCCCGGCGTTATTCAGTTTTTGACTGGTCATGGACCATATCCAGAATACTTACACAGAATTGGAAAAAGACCCTCGCCAAGGTGTGACTGTGGGTTCCCACAAGGAACGCCTGAGCACGTGGTGTTTTCATGTCCTATGTATGATCAAGCTGCCTCGGAGGAGAGGCAGCTATTACCAACACTGGATGTGAACAACATTTTAAATAATGTGGATAATTATAAAATTTTTTCGAAGTTGACTAATGCTGTGTCTCTTGAGGCGCAGCGAAATTATCTAGCATGACTTTGTCACACAAGACATTAATTACTTGGAGATTAACAAACGGATACCTTAGCTGGTCCGCCCCAGGAATGGCGACTTACGTCGGACCGCCTGGGGCTTGGCCGCTGATTGGGAAAGGAAGTTTTCAGCGAGAGGAAGAGTGTTAAGCAAGATAAATATCACAGGGTGTGTTGATAGGAGTAATCTGGTGTAGGTGATGGCTCCCTCTCGCTACAAATGATGTATTGTGTAATGTTGAAGTGTGACTAACATCTGAACTTGTAAGTGCAAAAGAAAATGTAGATGTTTGACTTCTTTTGCTGTAAATAGTGTATCATATAGTAGAGTAGATCAAAAGGGGTGGTGGAGGGAGAAATGTATCTTGTACAGTGGTTTCGTATAGATGGTAGCGGCCCGCCTCCTCGTGGCTAGGGACGGGCAACTCTCCAGGTATCGCCTGGGGAGGCTAAGAGGCCGTTTCTTTTGTTTTTGTTTTGTGGAGCAGAATGCTCATTTTGTTATTATTGTTTGTTTTTGAAAAATGTAAGCACTATTGTAATCCAGTAGCAATGTTTAGAAGTAGTATGCCCACGCATAAGTATTAGGAAGTGGGTTTCTGTATGTATAATAAATTGGAAAAAAAAAAATTGAAAAATTGTCCCTATCTACTATCTTACGAAGGCCGTTATGCTGTCTAACCAGTGATGGAGTCCACCTATACTGGTAGAAGACGGGCGGCTAAATGTCCGATCTCTCAACCTTCCCGTGGTGTAAGATGTGAGTAGCCGGGAAACCGGTGAAACCAATGAGAGAAGGGCGACTCCCGTGCGGGGTGCAGGCGTAGACGCAGAGGGACTGGGTAACCGGCCTCTCCAAGCTGAGTCTCGCACTCTGCTCGCCGTGGGCGCTAAGGTGTCGGACACTTGTGTCTAGTATCCTTGCTCACTGGCGAATGGCACTTGCACGCTTCTGCGGCGCTTGCTGTGCTCTGGCTCCGGCCGGGGTGCGGCGGGCGCCGCTTTTGCGTTGGCGGCGCTTGCTGTGCTCTGGCTCCGGCCGGGGTGCGGCGGGCGCCGCTTTTGCGTTGGCGGCGCTTGCTGTGCTCTGGCTCCGGCCGGGGTGCGGCGGGCGCCGCTTTTGCGTTGGCGGCGCTTGCTGTGCTCTGGCTCCGGCCGGGGTGCGGCGGGCGCCGCTTTTGCGTTGGCGGCGCTTGCTGTGCTCTGGCTCCGGCCGGGGTGCGGCGGGCGCCGCTTTTGCGTTGGCGGCGCTTGCTGTGCTCTGGCTCCGGCCGGGGTGCGGCGGGCGCCGCTTTTGCATTGGCGGCGCTTGCTGTGCTCTGGCTCCGGCCGGGGTGCGGCGGGCGCCGCTTTTGCGTTGGCGGCGCTTGCTGTGCTCTGGCTCCGGCCGGGGTGCGGCGGGCGCCGCTTTTGCGTTGGCGGCGCTTGCTGTGCTCTGGCTCCGGCCGGGGTGCGGCGGGCGCCGCTTTTGCGTTGGCGGCGTTTGCTGTGCTCTTGGCTCCGGCCGGGGTGCGGCGGGCGCCGCCTTTGCTTTGGCGGCGCTTGCTGTGCTCTGGCTCCGGCCGGAGTGCGGCGGGCGCCGCTTTTGCGTTGGCGGCACTTGCTGTGCTCTGGCTCCGGCCGGGGTGCGGCGGGCGCCGCTTTGGCTATGGCGGCGCTTGCTGCGCCTCGGCTCCGGCCGGGGTGCGGCGAGCGCCGCTTTCGCTTTGGCGGCGCTTGCTGCGCTTCGGCTCCGGCCGGGGTGCGGCGGGTGCCGCTTTCACTTTGGCGGCGCTTGCTGCGCTTCGGCTCCGGCCGGGGTGCGGCGGGCGCCGCTTTCGCTTTGGCGGCGCTTGCTGTGTCCTGGCTCCTGGCCGGGGTGCGACGGGCGCCGCTTTTGCTGTGGCGGCGTCTGCTGCGTCCTGGCTCAGGCTGGGATGCGGCGGACGCCGCTTTTGCGTTCGCGGCGCTTGCTGCGCCCCGGCTCCGGCCGGGGTGTGGCGGGCGCCGCTTTCACGTAAGGACATTTCGCGATGCACTAGCCATGCTGCGTATGTCACCTGCAGAGGTTGCTAACCTGTCGGGCGCAAGTCTGGCTTGTACAGCGTCTCTCTGCGAGGACGTGCCTCCGTCTCTGCCTGTGTGCGCTACGGAGCTCACGCCTCACCTGTCAGGAACGAAGTGTTACGGCGCTCGATTTATCGGACGTGGGATGCATCGCTCCAAGACACAAGTGCCACGGGAGTTTAACTTCCCACATGGAGGTCTGTCACGCCGAGCGTGCGCCTCCACCTACTGCGAGCGTTTGTAGGTGTCGGACTCATGAGTCTAGTATCCAAGCTCGTATGTAGGACGTGCGCGTGCAGCGACGCGTGTCGGCAGCTGCCGGCACGCGGCGGTTGCCCTGTGCACAGTGGGGAGTTTTTGGCGGTCATCGTTCCTGCTGAAACTAAGTCTCTCACTGTAGAGGTCTTATGTGGAAGCAGGCCGATGTCCACGAGCGGGGAAGGGCGTCTGACTGCGAAGCGCTCTCTGACCCTCAGAGGATGCAACGCGGACGACGTCTCGGCCTCGCTCGGAGGATTCCTTGGCGGACAACTGCGAAGGGGAGACCGGCAACGGTCACCGCAACGCGGAAGTCACCAGGAGCTGCCACAGGAGGATGCTCCTGAGTGGTCAAAGACCACGACCTCAGGGACGGAGGCTAATGCAGTCGCCGTACGGGATTGGCAAACCCGGGGTGCCCTAGCCCGGAGCTGGCAAGCGCTACCAGTGACGGCCGTAATCTGAGACACGCACTTCAACGACCGCTGTGAGGCGCGCAGTGGAACGTCGTGCGTGTTTCGGACCGGAGTCTTGGCTTAACCGCCCGGGCAAGAGAAGGACAATCTCTATAATCACCCCTCACCCTCTGCGTTAGCTGGCGGCTATGGGGCGCAAGGCTGTTGAGTTGTGAACAGTCATGAGTCAGCCACCTCAGAGGACCGGCCGACCCTCTGTTGTATAAGGCTTACCCAGGTGTGCGGGGCGACGCCTGGGTGGACAACATAGATCCCTAGCTGTTCGTGGGAATCACATGGATTCTTTCAAACAACCTTGTCCCGACGGAACTGGTGGGCCGTCGCGGAGTCAACACACCAACCATTCGGGGAGCGAGTCGGACACCTTGTGTACTGACGAACTCCCAAAACAAGGGCAGTCGGAGGTCCCTAGACCACAAGACCATGACCCCGCGCTTAGCGCGCCAGAATTGGAGTTCCGGACACCCCGTGTGCGGAGCGCTAAGACTGCCGCTAGCGAGACGCTGTCACGGACGCTCGCTGACACGAGTGAAAGTGACAGTGAGAAAGACCGCAAGGCTAAGCTGAGGAAGCAGAAGAAACACCTGCGAAAAGTGCTTCGGCAGAGATCGCAGAGTGCAGACGCTGCAACCGAGCTAATGCCGCCACCCCACCAGCCGGCGCCAAGAGCGGCGCCCAAGGCGGGAGATAAGCCGGAACCGGCGCAGGTAGCCGGGCGCAAGCCCAGCGGCCCAGTCGGGGACGGCGCAACGGGGAAGTCTGAACCGAAGGCGAAGACGAAGGCCTCACGGCCGACGACGCCGCCGGCGGGAAAGACTGCGGACGGACCAAAGCTGGCGCAGGTAGCTGGGCAGAAGCCCGGCGGCCCAGTCGGTGCTGGCACGTCCACCCAGTTTCGCCCGGCGGGAGAGACGGCGGCCACACGGCCGAAATCTCCACCGTCGGAAACGGTGAAAAGTGCGCGGAAACTGGCGCAGGTAGCCGGGCAGCAGCCCAGCGGCCCAGTCAGTGAAAGTGCCTGCAGTAGCCGCGCCTCTACGCCAATGTCGGGAACCGAAGGGCGCAAGCCCGGGACTCGACGGAAGAGGCGGAAGAAAAACAAGCAGCCGGACTCGGCGCAGGTAGCCGGGCAAGAGCCCAGCGGCCCAGTCGAGGACGGCAAGTCCCCATACAAGGCAAGCCCCAGCGATCTTGCGACCATACAGCTCATCGCGACGCGGCTCGAGGACGTCCTCGAACTCGTGGACGACTCTCTAAAACCGGGGCAACTGGTGGAGGAGAAAAATCTAAGTGACCTCAAGAGACAACTGAGAGCTAAGTTGTTTGACTGGGCTATGGCGCAGTCGGCCCTCACAGGAAGGGTGGACGCCTTGGAGGATGAGCTGGCGAGGACGAAAGCGGTGCCCCCGGCGCCGCCAAAGACCTTTGCACAAGCTGCCGCCGCTCTACCCTCGACAGAACGGAAAACGCAGGCGATGATAACAAGAGCCCAGACTGAGAAGGCTACGCTCTTCATCAAGTCAAAGGCAAACGAAAGCGGAGCAGAAGTGAGAAAGAAGTTCACCTCCCTGGTCAAGCCAGAGGTAGATGGTGTGAAGTTCTCACGGGTCGCCACCAACGGCCCGACGCTCATCGTGGACGTGGCGTCTGAGACTGATCGTCAAAAACTTCTCGCCAATAACAAACTGACAGAAGCTCTGAAATGCGAACTGCCGAAAAAGCTCAATCCGCAGATAATCATATATCATGTACCTTGCGTCATGAAGAATGAAACTGTGGTTGAGCTAACTCGAAAGCAAAACGACCTTGGAGGACTTCCAGAAACACAATTCCGCCAGGAGTTTAAGCCGAAGTTCCGGACTGGACCAAGGGGCAAACAAACATCACATCTCGTGGTGGAAGTAAGCCCCAGACTCAGAGTCGCCATCCTTAGGCAGAAAAGACTGTACATGGGCTTCGAGTCCATGCCAGTTGATGACTACCTAGACTTAGCTGTCTGCACGCGGTGCCAAGATGTGAATCACTCGGCAAGGTTCTGCAAGCAGGACCCGAGTATAATAACATGCGGACACTGTGGCGAAAACGGCCACATGAGAAAGGATTGTCGAAAAGCGGGGGACCAACCGGTCTGCATTCCGTGCAAAAAGCGAAATCGAAAATGCGGAACACCAGGCAAAGAGTGCGAATACTACAAAATCTTCACACAACGTAAAATCCAGCGGACAGACTATGGGAGACAAGACCTCTCGTCAACCGTCTCCTTACCGGCTGCCGCCTCACCTGTTGCCGACCGGACAGTGAAACATCACAATGCCCGTGTTGGTTAAAATAGGACAGCTGAACTGCGCGCGATCGCAAGCGGTGATGTGCGAGGTGCGACGCCGAGCGGAGGAGGAGTCCTTAGACATTTTATGTCTACAGGAGCCATACTCTAAAGACGGAAAGATCCTGTATATGCCGACTACAGCTCAGATCCTGGCAGGGGGAGAGCACCCTATGGCAGCGATCGTTGTGCTAAATCGATCTTTGAGAGCAGTGAAAGTGGCGCACCTTAGCAACAGATGCATGGTGTTAGCCGAAATAAACACTGGCGATTTCACCTTTTTCGTGCTGAACATGTACTTTCAGTACAGGCATAGAGAAAGGCCGTATATCGACCAGTTAAAAGAGGCGGTTGGGTTCTATCGCAATGACCTGCTCATCTGCACAATGGACGCAAACGCCATGTCACCCCTATGGCACAGTGACATCACGCCTCTCGGCGCGAGACGCGCCGTCCGGCGGGGTGAGTGACTCGCTGAAGCAATTCTCGAGCTCGGACTAGAAGTGTTGAACCGACCAAACCTCCCACCAACTTTCGAAGGTCGTAGGGGGGCGACCTCGAACATTGATGTGTCACTCAAGAGTGCACACGCTAATCTCCATGTGGAGAATTGGAAGGTATGGCGGGGAACGACACTAAGTGACCACAATCTGATCACTTTCACTGTAGCCTATGATGGGGAGCCTCCTCCTCAAGACCAGGTGAACGGCATCGTCAAGTACAACTGGCGAAAGGCTGATTGGGATCGACTAAGAGGAAATCTAGTGATAACGAATTGGCCAATGGATCGCGTTGTGGACGTGGATAAAGCTGCAGAGGATCTGACGAGGGCTATACAGACACCAGCAACGGGCGCAGTCCCATTGGCCCACACTGGGAAAACGCCTAAAGCGCCTTGGAACCCTGAGCTGCAGCGTCTCCGACGCGAATGCAGAAGGGCGCGGCGGCAATACCAGCGCAGCATAGGCGATCACATGCGTGAGGCCACGCTCGCGCGGTACAGGCGGGCCAAGGCGGTGTTTAAGCGGACGCTGCACACGGTACGGATTGAGAGTTGGCAGTCTTTCGTTCGTGACAGTCTGGCGGTTGACCCCTGGGGAACGCCGTACAGGATTGCAGCGGCGAAAGTTCGGTCACCGACGGTCCTGTCAACCCTAAGGAAGATTGATGGCAGCCATACCAGGGACTGGCAAGAGTCAGCCGAGCTACTCATGAGCACCTTGTTGCCAGATGATAGTAGCGAAGATGAGAATGAGGAACAGGGAAATATGAGGAGACAACTCAATGAGGCGTATGCCGATGAGACGCCAGTTGCTCCATTCACGGAACGTGAAGTTACCATAGCCATTCTCGAATTGCGCCGAAAGAAGGCGACGGGACAAGATGGAATCGCTGCAGAAGTTCTCCAAGCCTTATGCGCGGAGATCTGCCCTTACCTGACAAACCTCTACAACGAGTGTTTACGTCAGGGACGGGTACCAGAGTCGTGGAAGACGGCCGAAGTGGTTATACTGCGAAAGGGTGATGACAAGGATCCAGAAGTGCCGAAATCGTACCGACCAATCTGTCTCTTGAACTCCATGGCCAAGCTCCAGGAGAAGCTCCTATGCCTCCGGCTAGAGCAACACCGGGAGCTTAGGGGACGAAGTCCCGACCAATACGGATTCAGGAGGGGCCTGTGTACTGAAGATGCTATAAACAAGGCAATGTTGTTAGTGGACACATCTACCGCTAAGTACGTTGCGGGGATAATGGTCGACATCGCCGGGGCTTTCGATAACCTATGGTGGCCGGCTCTGTTCGACAGCCTAAGGAAGTTGGAATGTCCTGGGCCCCTGTACCGGTGCCTGCTTGACTACTGCCGACACCGGCGGGCGGTCTTGCGGTGCCCGGGGCGGGCGGTTGAGAAGTTGATCACTAAGGGATGCCCACAGGGCTCAGTCTGCGGTCCCATATTCTGGGACGTGGGTCTGGAACCTGTGCTGGAGGAACTTGGGGAACTGCGACAAGTGCGAGGCGTGGTGGCGTACGCTGATGACATTCTTCTAGTGATAGAAGGTGATTCTCGGGCAATACTAGAAGCAAACTGCAATGCAGCGTTAAACGCACTACAGGAGTGGTGCCAGAAAGTGAAGCTGAAGCTGTCTGTAGAGAAGACTGTGTATGTCATGTTGCGCGGCCGATTGGCGCGTGACCCTTTGCTCCGAATAGCTGGAGGAGCAAACAATGGAGCAATCAGGCGAACATACATGACGAAGTACCTGGGGATTCACCTTGACGAGTCCAGACTGTTCACTGCGCACATCGAGTTCGTATGTCGCAAAGGCCAAGCCCTATTCCACAAAAAAACCAGCATTGCAAACAGGCAATTCCACCTGCCGCTGCATACACTAAGGCTGTATCACTCGAGTATTCTTGTAGCCATCACGGCTTACGGGTCGAGTGTTTGGGCTCATAGACTGAGAAAGAGAAAACCTGCGCCGGCGATGAGGAGGCTGCAGCGCCAAGCGCTGGTGCGCCTCACTGGAGCATACAGCACGACATCCGCTGATGCGTTACTTGTCATCACAGCAATCCCCCCACTTGACCTGCTGGTCAGGGAAAGGGGTGCGCTGTATTGGCTCCGGAAGGGCAATCCGGAAGGGGTCAACAACATCTTAGGCCGACCGGCAGACAGCG
>NC_064628.1:413529910-413537410 GCF_023864275.1 Schistocerca cancellata
AATATCAATTGGACAAAGAAGGTTCCATCTGCCGTCAAAGGCAATAAATATCTATCATAACAGCATATTGGCACCGATAGTAGGGCATGCGTCCAGTGTGTGGGCCCACAGGCTGGCTCTGGTTCGGCCCGCCGCTGCTGTTAGGCGAATACAGAGGAACGTTCTGTTGAGATGCATTGGAGCATTCAACACAAGCCCAACAGATGCATTATTAGTAATTATGGGTCTATGTCCACTAGACCTGATAATAAGGCAGCACGCAGCCTTCTATTGGCTGCACAAACAGAGCATCGACATGGTGCAAAATATAATGGGCACTCCTCTTGTAAGCGCCAAATCCATCCATGAAAAGATGCTCGACATTTGGCAGGACGAATGGGATGGGTCCAATACAGGCCGTAGAGTCCATGGGTTTATACCCACAGTAAGGGAAAGACTAAAGAACAAGGTAATGAAGCCCTCACAGGGCCTAGTCCACTTTCTTACAGGCCACGGTCCCTACCCCACGTACCTGCATAAAATAGGTAAACGGCCAACACCGGAGTGTAACTGTGGTGCTCACACGGGATCGCCAGAACACACAGTGTTCGATTGCCCAATATATGAGCAGGCTGTCTCAGTTGAGAGACAGCTTCTGCAGACAAGGGAGATAAGTGACATACTGACAAATGGCGAATTGTTTAGCAATTTTGCAAAATTAGTGAACAAAATCTCAAGAGAGGCCCAGCGTGCCTACCTTGGGAGAGGATAAATGCGCTTGAGATCTAATGCGCAATTGTAAATATGTAAATACTACGTTGTTTGAGTCTTTAATAGTAGTAGGTAGTAGTTGTAGTTAGATGAGTATGGTGGTGGAGGGATTAAAAGAGCGGTATAAATGGAGTGGTTTCTCTTAGTAGTAGTAGCGGCCCGCCTCCACGTGGCTAGGGACGGGCAACTCTCTGGCAAAATCCCAGAGAGGCTAAGAGGCCGATCATTAATATAAAGCACAAAGTTGCGTAATAAATAGATAGTGTGCATGCATTAATAAACCGCTTCTGTAGTACTAATAGTAGAGATAGTCTGTCTTAATACACCCACTCAAAAGTGTCAGAAAGTGGGTTATGTATGTTTCACAAATGGGAAAAAAAAAAATGTCCCTATACATGCTGTAAGTCTGTGCACACAATATGAACCACACCTCAGCGAGACACTATCACACATTACTCTCTACCTGTAACAGACACAGATACAATATGTAAGCACCAGCATGGACCAACGTCCGGTGCATCCTCTCCGCCACAGTACACCATCCACACTATGATAACCACACCAGGGGGTCCAATTATAAAATAGAATATCCCACCCGTCCGACATCCACAATTGCTCAGATAAGCCACCAACACCCACACATGTCCTACACAGGGGTGCACCAAACACCACCACACTGCCTCCTGTTACGGCACAGAAACAATGGCAGGAATGAATCACACAGGTCTGCCACTCCCTTGCCGCAACCACAGACGCGGCGCGCCTCCAGTCACGAGCGGAAAGCGCATCCTGACGAGACATAACTGCTGTGACATACTGACGCTGCCTCAGACATTCACTTACAATGATCACTACCAACGAACCTCGCCCCCCCCCCCAACACACTATCTCTTACCACGTTGAGTACTGTAATCCAACCCATTTCGCACCTCAACCTAACCCATTTCGCACCTCAACCTAACCCATTTCGCACCTCAACCTAACCCATTTCGCACCTCAACCTAACCCATTTCGCACCTCAACCTAACCCATTTCGCACCTCAACCTAACCCATTTCGCACCTCAACCTAACCCATTTCGCACCTCAACCTAACCCATTTCGCACCTCAACCTAACCCATTTCGCACCTCAACCTAACCCACTTCGCACCTCAACCTAACCCACTTCGCACCTCAACCTAACCCACTTCGCACCTCAACCTAACCCACTTCGCACCTCAACCTAACCCACTTCGCACCTCAACCTAACCCACTTCGCACCTCAACCTAACCCACTTCGCACCTCAACCTAACCCACTTCGCACCTCAACCTAACCCACTTCGCACCTCAACCTAACCCACTTCGCACCTCAACCTAACCCACTTCGCACCTCAACCTAACCCACTTCGCACCTCAACCTAACCCACTTCGCACCTCAACCTAACCCACTTCGCACCTCAACCTAACCCACTTCGCACCTCAACCTAACCCACTTCGCACCTCAACCTAACCCACTTCGCACCTCAACCTAACCCACTTCGCACCTCAACCTAACCCACTTCGCACCTCAACCTAACCCACTTCGCACCTCAACCTAACCCACTTCGCACCTCAACCTAACCCACTTCGCACCTCAACCTAACCCACTTCGCACCTCAACCTAACCCACTTCGCACCTCAACCTAACCCACTTCGCACCTCAACCTAACCCACTTCGCACCTCAACCTAACCCACTTCGCACCTCAACCTAACCCACTTCGCACCTCAACCTAACCCACTTCGCACCTCAACCTAACCCACTTCGCACCTCAACCTAACCCACTTCGCACCTCAACCTAACCCACTTCGCACCTCAACCTAACCCACTTCGCACCTCAACCTAACCCACTTCGCACCTCAACCTAACCCACTTCGCACCTCAACCTAACCCACTTCGCACCTCAACCTAACCCACTTCGCACCTCAACCTAACCCACTTCGCACCTCAACCTAACCCACTTCGCACCTCAACCTAACCCACTTCGCACCTCAACCTAACCCATTTCGCACCTCAACCTAACCCATTTCGCACCTCAACCTAACCCATTTCGCACCTCAACCTAACCCATTTCGCACCTCAACCTAACCCATTTCGCACCTGAACCTAACCAAATTTGTAACGCAATTTGTAACGCAATTTGTACCGCAATGTAATGCAATTTGTACCGCAATGTAACGCAATTTGTACCGCAATGTAACGCAATTTGTACCGCAATGTAACGCAATTTGTACCGCAATGTAACGCAATTTGTACCGCAATGTAACGCAATTTGTACCGCAATGTAACGCAATTTGTACCGCAATGTAACGCAATTTGTACCGCAATGTAACGCAATTTGTACCGCAATGTAACGCAATTTGTACCGCAATGTAACGCAATTTGTACCGCAATGTAACGCAATTTGTACCGCAATGTAACGCAATTTGTACCGCAATGTAACGCAATTTGTACCGCAATGTAACGCAATTTGTAACGCAATTTGTAACGCAATTTGTAACGCAATTTGTACCGCAATGTAACGCAATTTGTGCCTTAACGTAACGCAATTTGTGCCTTAACCTAACCCACGTTGTGCCTTAACCTAACCCACGTTGTGCCTTAACCTAACCCACGTTGGGCCTTAACCTAACCCACGTTGGGCCTTAACCTAACCCACGTTGGGCCTTAACCTAACCCACGTTGGGCCTTAACCTAACCCACGTTGGGCCTTAACCTAACCCACGTTGGGCCTTAACCTAACCCACGTTGGGCCTTAACCTAACCCACGTTGGGCCTTAACCTAACCCACGTTGGGCCTTAACCTAACCCACGTTGGGCCTTAACCTAACCCACGTTGGGCCTTAACCTAACCCACGTTGGGCCTTAACCTAACCCACGTTGGGCCTTAACCTAACCCACGTTGGGCCTTAACCTAACCCACGTTGGGCCTTAACCTAACCCACGTTGGGCCTTAACCTAACCCACGTTGGGCCTTAACCTAACCCACGTTGGGCCTTAACCTAACCCACGTTGGGCCTTAACCTAACCCACGTTGTGCCTTAACCTAACCCACGTTGTGCCTTAACCTAACCCACGTTGGGCCTTAACCTAACCCACGTTGGGCCTTAACCTAACCCACGTTGGGCCTTAACCTAACCCACGTTGGGGCTTAACCTAACCCACGTTGGGCCTTAACCTAACCCACGTTGGGCCTTAACCTAACCCACGTTGGGCCTTAACCTAACCCACGTTGGGCCTTAACCTAACCCACGTTGGGCCTTAACCTAACCCACGTTGGGCCTTAACCTAACCCACGTTGGGCCTTAACCTAACCCACGTTGGGCCTTAACCTAACCCACGTTGGGCCTTAACCTAACCCACGTTGGGCCTTAACCTAACCCACGTTGGGCCTTAACCTAACCCACGTTGGGCCTTAACCTAACCCACGTTGGGCCTTAACCTAACCCACGTTGGGCCTTAACCTAACCCACGTTGGGCCTTAACCTAACCCACGTTGGGCCTTAACCTAACCCACGTTGGGCCTTAACCTAACCCACGTTGGGCCTTAACCTAACCCACGTTGGGCCTTAACCTAACCCACGTTGGGCCTTAACCTAACCCACGTTGGGCCTTAACCTAACCCACGTTGGGCCTTAACCTAACCCACGTTGGGCCTTAACCTAACCCACGTTGGGCCTTAACCTAACCCACGTTGGGCCTTAACCTAACCCACGTTGGGCCTTAACCTAACCCACGTTGGGCCTTAACCTAACCCACGTTGGGCCTTAACCTAACCCACGTTGGGCCTTAACCTAACCCACGTTGGGCCTTAACCTAACCCACGTTGGGCCTTAACCTAACCCACGTTGGGCCTTAACCTAACCCACGTTGGGCCTTAACCTAACCCACGTTGGGCCTTAACCTAACCCACGTTGGGCCTTAACCTAACCCACGTTGGGCCTTAACCTAACCCACGTTGGGCCTTAACCTAACCCAAGTTGGGCCTTAACCTAACCCAAGTTGGGCCTTAACCTAACCCAAGTTGGGCCTTAACCTAACCCAAGTTGGGCCTTAACCTAACCCAAGTTGGGCCTTAACCTAACCCAAGTTGGGCCTTAACCTAACCCAAGTTGGGCCTTAACCTAACCCAAGTTGGGCCTTAACCTAACCCAAGTTGGGCCTTAACCTAACCCAAGTTGGGCCTTAACCTAACCCAAGTTGGGCCTTAACCTAACCCAAGTTGGGCCTTAACCTAACCCAAGTTGGGCCTTAACCTAACCCAAGTTGGGCCTTAACCTAACCCAAGTTGGGCCTTAACCTAACCCAAGTTGGGCCTTAACCTAACCCAAGTTGGGCCTTAACCTAACCCAAGTTGGGCCTTAACCTAACCCAAGTTGGGCCTTAACCTAACCCAAGTTGGGCCTTAACCTAACCCAAGTTGGGCCTTAACCTAACCCAAGTTGGGCCTTAACCTAACCCAAGTTGGGCCTTAACCTAACCCAAGTTGGGCCTTAACCTGCTCTGTACTTGGCATATGACACGTTACATTAATCTAGTGTTGTCTAACCACAACCCTCTGAATATAGTTCGCTACTCGCACCGCCCACCCTCTTGTGTATCGTTTCATGTTCAACACTTTGCAAGTGTTGCTTACTTTTTACATGCTCCCGCTGTACACTGTAATGTGGACGACTGCAGGATGTACAGAGCCCCCCCCCTTCCCCCCTGCCTTCGCATGCTGGTCGTTCAGGTGCTTGCGTGTTCAATGCCCTTCGCAGCTGTTCACTGGCTATCGCATGTCGAAGCGCTCAGTCTACGTCGTGGTACGGCCTGTGTCCATTGTCCGCTGATGTCGTACGCTTAACCCTCACACTGTACTGCACATAGGTCCGTATGTACCGAATGATACGCTGTGGCACATGTGTGACCGTACAACGACTGCGCCCAACAACAGCGAACCATACGGTCCAAATGTTGTGCACTCAGCCACGTGCCGTCTCCCCATAACAGCTGCATTGCAGTGTGGTACGCCATAGAGACGTGTGGGAGTAACGGACGCCCTGGATGGCGATCAGCATGAGCCGTCTGTTGATGTAGTGGCGCGTGTATTCAAACGTAGTCGTCTCTTCTCACACTGTGTGATAGCATGGTGCACCGCGTTCCACATCTGCGACATGGTACAGATGCCGGTTGACAGTCGGTCTCGTAATGGACATCGCATACGTAGGGGGCCACCTCCCACGTGTTCTCTAGTCGTGCACATTTTGTTGCGTGTATGTGGGCAGACGTAGTGTGTCGTGACACCTAACAGACAGGCATGCAATAATCGTTGCATTTGCAAACGGGGATGGACGTCTACGTTTGCTGGTGACGTTACGCAAATGAACAACTGGTAACCCATTGTGGTGCGGTTGTTGTTGCTGGAGGTAAATCAGTAAGGGCAAATCTGTGTGTGAAGCGATACGCGGCGGTGGCTCGGTGGGACTCTCCCCGGCCGGTGAGGGGGGGCCGCCCGGCGTGCTGGCCGCGCGGTGCGTGGGCGCACGCGCTACAGCCGGCTGGTGGGGGCGCCCAGTGGCAGGCGCGCCGGCCGACGGGCGCGGCACGTGGCGCAGCTGCGCGCCGGCGCATCCTGCGCGCGGCGCCGTGCGGCCAAAGTGGGTCCTCGCGGACCCAGTGCGAAGCGCGGTGGACATCTGCAGTGTGCTGGTCCGACTGAGGACTGTGTGCGTTGAGGATGCGCCGCCGCCCGGCATTCTGCGCCGCGACGCCGTCTGCTGCTCGGTCGCCCCAGCGGTTCTCGCTGGTGGTTTGTATCGCAGTTGTGCGGACGTGTTGGCACGTGCGCTGTGCTGGGAGAGTTCGCTTCGGCACCCACGTGGGGCCTTTGCCCTTCTGTGGCGCTGGCGTTGGAGCTGCCGGTCACCGTAGGTGGCGCGTGTTGTCTCCCGCCGGCAATGCCACGACAGCACGCTCCCGGGCCTCTGTCGGCAGCGGCAAGCTCAGTTGGGAGCACGGGTGGTCGCACCTAAAGCGTCTACTCGCCTAACTCCGGGCGATTGCGCCTCTCTCGAACCCGACCAAGTACTTAGGACGGCGCTGCGCGCCGCCGGGACCTGAGAGGGTTTCGAGGTGTATTGTGCAGGGGAGCTCAGCCTCCTCCTGTTTGCAGAATAATTGAGCGGACGCTTGCGTGTTCGCGCGGGCCCCTGGGACACACTCCCGGGCGGCCGGCTGCTCAGCTCTAGTTGACGCAGCTCCCTGGTTGATCCTGCCAGTAGTCATATGCTTGTCTCAAAGATTAAGCCATGCATGTCTCAGTACAAGCCGCATTAAGGTGAAACCGCGAATGGCTCATTAAATCAGTTATGGTTCCTTAGATCGTACCCACGTTACTTGGATAACTGTGGTAATTCTAGAGCTAATACATGCAAACAGAGTCCCGACCAGAGATGGAAGGGACGCTTTTATTAGATCAAAACCAATCGGTCGGCTCGTCCGGTCCGTTTGCCTTGGTGACTCTGAATAACTTTGGGCTGATCGCACGGTCCTCGTACCGGCGACGCATCTTTCAAATGTCTGCCTTATCAACTGTCGATGGTAGGTTCTGCGCCTACCATGGTTGTAACGGGTAACGGGGAATCAGGGTTCGATTCCGGAGAGGGAGCCTGAGAAACGGCTACCACATCCAAGGAAGGCAGCAGGCGCGCAAATTACCCACTCCCGGCACGGGGAGGTAGTGACGAAAAAT
>NC_064628.1:413539910-413557410 GCF_023864275.1 Schistocerca cancellata
CTTTGAAGAGAGAGTTCAAAAGTACGTGAAACCGTTCTGGGGTAAACGTGAGAAGTCCAAAAGGTCGAACGGGTGAGATTCACGCCCATCCGGCCACTGGCTCCCGCCCTCGGCAGATGGGGCCGGCCGCCCGCGCGGAGCAATCCGCGGCGGGGTCGTGTCCGGTTGCCTTTCCACTCGCCGCGGGGTGGGGCCGTTCCGGTGTGCGGTGGGCCGCACTTCTCCCCTAGTAGGACGTCGCGACCCGCTGGGTGCCGGCCTACGGCCTGGGTGCGCAGCCTGTCCTTCCGCGGGCCTCGGTTCGCGTCTGTTGGGCAGAGCCCCGGTGTCCTGGCTGGCTGCTCGGCGGTATATCTGGAGGAGTCGATTCGCCCCTTTGGGCGCTCGGGCTCCCGGCAAGCGCGCGCGGTTCTTCCCGGATGACGGACCTACCTGGCCCGGCCCCGGACCCGCGCCGCTGTTGGCTCGGGATGCTCTCGGGCGGAATAATCGCTCCCGTCAGCGGCGCTTCAGCTTTGGACAATTTCACGACCCGTCTTGAAACACGGACCAAGGAGTCTAACATGTGCGCGAGTCATTGGGCTGTACGAAACCTAAAGGCGTAATGAAAGTGAAGGTCTCGCCTTGCGCGGGCCGAGGGAGGATGGGGCTTCCCCGCCCTTCACGGGGCGGCGGCCTCCGCACTCCCGGGGCGACTCGTCCTCATTGTGAGGTGAAGCGCACCTAGAGCGTACACGTTGGGACCCGAAAGATGGTGAACTATGCCTGGCCAGGACGAAGTCAGGGGAAACCCTGATGGAGGTCCGTAGCGATTCTGACGTGCAAATCGATCGTCGGAGCTGGGTATAGGGGCGAAAGACTAATCGAACCATCTAGTAGCTGGTTCCCTCCGAAGTTTCCCTCAGGATAGCTGGTGCTCGTACGAGTCTCATCCGGTAAAGCGAATGATTAGAGGCCTTGGGGCCGAAACGACCTCAACCTATTCTCAAACTTTAAATGGGTGAGATCTCCGGCTTGCTTGATATGCTGAAGCCGCGAGCAAACGACTCGGATCGGAGTGCCAAGTGGGCCACTTTTGGTAAGCAGAACTGGCGCTGTGGGATGAACCAAACGCCGAGTTAAGGCGCCCGAATCGACGCTCATGGGAAACCATGAAAGGCGTTGGTTGCTTAAGACAGCAGGACGGTGGCCATGGAAGTCGGAATCCGCTAAGGAGTGTGTAACAACTCACCTGCCGAAGCAACTAGCCCTGAAAATGGATGGCGCTGAAGCGTCGTGCCTATACTCGGCCGTCAGTCTGGCAGTCATGGCCGGTCCTTGCGGCCGGCCGCGAAGCCCTGACGAGTAGGAGGGTCGCGGCGGTGGGCGCAGAAGGGTCTGGGCGTGAGCCTGCCTGGAGCCGCCGTCGGTGCAGATCTTGGTGGTAGTAGCAAATACTCCAGCGAGGCCCTGGAGGGCTGACGCGGAGAAGGGTTTCGTGTGAACAGCCGTTGCACACGAGTCAGTCGATCCTAAGCCCTAGGAGAAATCCGATGTTGATGGGGGCCGTCATAGCATGATGCACTTTGTGCTGGCCCCCGTTGGGCGAAAGGGAATCCGGTTCCTATTCCGGAACCCGGCAGCGGAACCGATACAAGTCGGGCCCCTCTTTTAGAGATGCTCGTCGGGGTAACCCAAAAGGACCCGGAGACGCCGTCGGGAGATCGGGGAAGAGTTTTCTTTTCTGCATGAGTGTTCGAGTTCCCTGGAATCCTCTAGCAGGGAGATAGGGTTTGGAACGCGAAGAGCACCGCAGTTGCGGCGGTGTCCCGATCTTCCCCTCGGACCTTGAAAATCCGGGAGAGGGCCACGTGGAGGTGTCGCGCCGGTTCGTACCCATATCCGCAGCAGGTCTCCAAGATGAAGAGCCTCTAGTCGATAGAATAATGTAGGTAAGGGAAGTCGGCAAATTGGATCCGTAACTTCGGGATAAGGATTGGCTCTGAGGATCGGGGCGTGTCGGGCTTGGTCGGGAAGTGGGTCAGCGCTAACGTGCCGGGCCTGGGCGAGGTGAGTGCCGTAGGGGTGCCGGTAAGTGCGGGCGTTTAGCGCGGGCGTGGTCTGCTCTCGCCGTTGGTCGGCCTCGTGCTGGCCGGCGGTGCAGGATGCGCGCGCCTGCGCGGCGTTCGTGCCCCGGTGCTTCAACCTGCGCGCAGGATCCGAGCTCGGTCCCGTGCCTTGGTCTCCCACGGATCTTCCTTGCTGCGAGGCCGCGTCCGCCTTAGCGTGGTCCTCCGGGGGCGCGCGGATTCTCTTCGGCCGCCATTCAACGATCAACTCAGAACTGGCACGGACTGGGGGAATCCGACTGTCTAATTAAAACAAAGCATTGCGATGGCCCTAGCGGGTGTTGACGCAATGTGATTACTGCCCAGTGCTCTGAATGTCAACGTGAAGAAATTCAAGCAAGCGCGGGTAAACGGCGGGAGTAACTATGACTCTCTTAATGCTCACATGATGCGTCATATACGGATCCCCTCTATCCACTCCTCAGCATCCTAGCGATGTCGAGTGGAGGATGGTTCGCTTAGCCTCTCGGTGGGAAATCCTAGCTCTGGCCTTCTCGTGGCAGGGGTCGTGAGAGGTTCTTAGGAAGATTATGCTTGGGTATAACTCTTCCAAAGTTCCTCGACAGACAGAGCGGGGTGAACTTTCGGGGCTTGGGGGTTGCCGCCCCCCTGCCCCTGTTTCAGCTGGCCCCAACGCAAGGAAGAAAGCAGGTAGCGGTACTCCCGCTGGAGACGCCGCGCCAGTCGTTGGGTCAGCATCCGACGCCGCCAGTTCGGGTCGAGCCGCATTGCCGGCCATCACACGTCCCGAGTGCCACCGGACCTTCACCACCAAGACAGGTCTCGGTGTACATCGTCGCCGCGCCCATCCTGCCGCAGCCAACGCAGAGGTGACCACCGAGAGGGTAAAGGCCAGGTGGTCTAGTGAAGAGCTGCTACGCCTGGCCCACTCTGAAGCAGCACTTACGCTCAAGGGCACCCGGTTCCTAAATCAAGAGCTTGCAAAGGCGTTCCCGAATCGTTCCCTCGAGTCAAAGGGCAGCGTCGTGGAACAGCCTATAGGAACCAGGTCGCCGAGTTTGTTGCTGCCCTCTCTGCTTTTGGGGCGGGGTCGCCTCCATCTGTTGCAGCTGTGGAGCCTGCCGGTTCCTGTGCAGCACCCCCTCTCCGTCTGCAGCTGTTGATACTGTCGACCAAGCTGTCTGGTCGGCCTTGGTAGCCCTCCCGTCGTCTGGGTCTAGGTACAGAGCAGTCGATGACATCCTGGCGCTTGGGCCAACGACATCGGCCTCAGTCATAATGGGCATGCTTTCGGCTGCCCTTGACGCCATTGGCAGCAGGGAACCATCGCTAAATCCTGTTGCCTCCCGCCGGATGTCTGAGCCACGAGGGACGAAGCGGGCTCTGCGGAGGAGAGAGTACGCCCTCTGTCAGCAGGCCTTTTCAAAGAGCGCTGCTCGCTGCATCAGCGGCCTTCTGGATGGAACGCTCCTTCACCCACCACCCCCTATTCCTGGGTTGGTGGAGTTTTGGAAGGACCTTTTCACCCGGCGACCATCTGGCCGGGTGGACCGTCTGGAAGGTCGGCTGTTGCCCTCCTCCATCGAGGTTCCCTTCGAACAGCTGTGGGCGCCTATTACGATGGAGGAAGTTGCTTCAGCGCTCCCCCCTCGTCGCTCTGCTGCAGGCCCAGACCGACTGACACCGGCCCAGATTCGCCGTATACCCCATGAGGTCCTCCTTAAAATCCCTAACCTTTTCCTCTTGACCCGTCGCCTCCCATCCCGTCTTCTCCAAGCCCGTACATCCCTGTTGCCCAAGAAGGCCGCCCCAGCATCCCCCGCTGACTTCCGTCCGATCACGGTTTGCTCAGTCCTCGCTAGGGTCTTCCATAAGATCCTGGCGGGCCGTCTGATGCGGACCTGTGTGCTGGACGGGCGTCAGCGGGCTTTCCTTCCTCAGGATGGGATGCTGCACAATATGTTCTTGTTGGACCTGGCGATGACTCAGGCCAGGGCAAACTGTCGCTCCCTCTATGTTGCGTCCCTGGATGTGTCCAAGGCTTTCGACTCGCTAGACCATGGTGCCCTGAGGCCCGCCCTGAGGGCACATGGTCTGCCTGACGAGTTCATTGGATACGTCCTGGGATGCTATGAGGATGGGGTGACGATGATCTCTGGTCCTGGGATTTCGCTGGGTCCAGTGCGGCCTTCAAGGGGTGTTAGGCAGGGCGATCCACACTCTCCTATCCTTTTCAACCTTTCCATAGACCTCATGCTTGCTCGCCTCCCAGATTACATTGGTGCCAATGTGATGGGACGACGTCTCAACGCTGCTGCCTTCGCTGACGACCTCCTGCTGTTCGCCGAGACTCCAGGAGGGCTCCAGGACCTCATTGATGCAGCAACATCTGCCCTTGGGGACCTTGGTCTCCAAGTCAATCCCGGAAAGTGCTTCACTCTCGCCCTGACGGCTTCTGGCCGTGAGAAGAAGGTTAAGGTCGACGACACTGCGACCTTCAGGGCTGGGTATACCATCCTCCCAGCCCTGGGGATCGAGAGCACTTTCCGGTATCTTGGCCTGGAGTTCTCCACGTGCGGACGCAGTCTGTTTCATCCGAGGCGGGAGGTCGAGCGACAGCTGACCGTCCTGTCCAAGGCACCACTAAAGCCACAACAGCGTTTGCACGCCCTCAGAACCGTCGTCTTGCCAGGGATACACCATGGCTTGGCCCTTTCGAGGACCCGCCTAGGAGCCCTGTCAGCAATGGACACCACCATCCGCGCCGCAATTAGATCTTGGTTGTGCCTGCCAGCGGACGTCCCTGTTGGTTACTTCCATGCCCCTGTGTCATCTGGGGGGTTGGGAGTGCCATCAGCGCGCTGGCTAGGGCCTCTTCTGCGGCGGAACCGGCTCGCAAAGATGCGAGCATTGGGTGTCCTATCTGACAGGACAGCAGACGACGTTCTGGGGCGTGAGATTGGGAGGCTTGAGCAGCAACTACGGGGTAATAATACGGTCATTAGAACTTCCAACCAAATGGGCCGGATGTGGGCTGAACGGTTGCATCTGTCGGTGGACGGCGCTGCCCTTAAGAAGTCTGCCCGAACACCAGGGCAGCATCGCTGGGTCGACGATCCTCGACTAGCGATCACAGGCCGCGACTTTATCTCCTGCATCCGTACGAGGATCAATGCCCTTCCAACCCGGGCACGGTTGCAGCGAGGTCGTGCTGGTGATACTACCTGCCGGGCTGGCTGCATCGCTAAGGAAACTGCAAATCACGTTGTCCAGCACTGCTTCCGAAGTCACGACGCACGAGTTAAGCGACACAACGCCCTAGCGTCTTACGTCGCCCAGGGACTTCGTCGCAGGGGCTTCGATGTCCACCTGGAGCCCCACCTCAGGACATCCGAGGGACTGAGGAAGCCGGACATCGTGGCAGTTCGTGGCGATGCAGCCTATATCATCGATGCCCAGGTGGTTGGTGTCAATCTTGACATCGACGAGTGTCACCAGCAGAAAGTCGCGGTTTACAATAGGGAAGCCGTCCACCAGGCGATTAGGAGTCAGACCCCAGCAGCCAAGACCATCACCACCTCTTCAGCTACCATCTCCTGGAGGGGGGTGTGGTCACCCACATCTGCACAGGATCTGCGGCAGCTTGGATTTAAGGACCACCACTTTGCGGCGATATCAACAAGGGTACTCATTGGGACTGTGATGGCGGCACGGCGGTTCGACACTATGACTGCCATTAGGCGCACGATGCCCCGGACTGGTGTTGGGTGATGGCCCAATTATATGTTCGTCTACGCTGCTGCCTGGCGTCTTTCCACAGGCACAACACCATCTATATTCACGTCTCTTCCTGTCTGTCTAATGTTTGTTTTTGTAGATGTCATTTGTAAACCCACTTTGTGGGTATCTATTTCTTTATGTATGTTCACGTAGACGTGAATAAAGACGGCTTAAATAGCCAAATGCCTCGTCATCTAATTAGTGACGCGCATGAATGGATTAACGAGATTCCCGCTGTCCCTATCTACTAGCTGCGGCTGTCTCATGCTATGTGCCCCGATTTGTGTGGGCTCATGGTTGGGAATAGGCAGCGGGGGAAGGTTGCGTCTCGAACATCTTAGCCTCTCCTTCCCAAGTGCCCCGCCCGCCTTCTCGCGGTGCAGCTGTTAAGCCTTCGGGCGACTGAAGGGCTGGGGTGCGACAGCGTGCTGAACATCTTGTACGCCGGTTCCGGATGCTGCATTTGTCGCGGCGGGATCCTGGCCCAAGTCGGCGAAGGTCACCCGCCTTGCCCCTGGAATTCCGGGGCATGATCCGCCAAGCCGGGGCGTGGTGACACGTCCCCGGTTAGGTTAGATGGGTCCAGACCCCCGAACGTCTGGGGGACCGGCCCGGCACCTGAGTAGGACCGGGTCTTTAGCCTTCTGGTGGAAACTCGGCCTAGTAGGGGGCGAAGGACGGAGGGTGAATCCGCTCTCCCGGAATGCGGGTGGCATTCGCCGGTAAGGGAGCGGGAGAAAACTTCGATGATGCAGCATTTGAAGAGGACTAGTGCGCTGTTCCCACGGCGCGCTAAACCTAGCAGCTCAGTTGTTGAAAGCTCTTGGTCAAGGGGCGGTGCCGGTGAGCGAGCTGCATTTAGCCTCCCCCCATGCCAGAGAGGCCGGTCCGGGGAAAGAGACGGGCCTCCTTTCTTTTCACTCTCATGGCAATATGGCGGAAAATCAAGAGAGTGATCGAGTGCTCGAGGTAGATTCGTCGCTGGATGCGAATATTAGCATCGCTGAGCGGCATGCGCGTTTCTTAAAATTATTGGATAGTAGTGTCAAGAATGGGAAAATTAGTAATCATGCAATTAACCAGATTAGGGACTGTGTAGCGGGGTGGGCAATGGCCCATGCACAATTGGAAGGTAGGTTGCTTGAATTGGAAAAAGAAAATGCACGATTAAGAGATCAACCGGTTGCACAGCGTACATATGCCACAGTTGCAAGTACCCCTGTGGTGGTTAAGGCGCCGTCGGCGAAAGAAACCATACAGCAAAATCTAAAGAAAACTGTACCGACTGTGTTCATTAAACCCAAGTCGGGTCAAGACATTAGAACGGTCAAGGCTGAATTTGAGAAATGTATCAACCCTAAGAGAGATAAAATTAAAATTAACAATGTTAGGACAGCGAAGAATGTGTTGATAGTTGAGACTGCCTCGCAAGAGGATAGTGATAGGATTTTGAAAAATTCACAGCTATTGGAGAAGTTAAAATGTGAACCCCCTCGTAAAAGACGTCCTTTGATGTGTCTTTACGATGTGCCCACATACATGGAGGCGGAAAGTTTACTTGATGCCATTTATACACAAAATTTTGACGTGTCCATGACGAGAGAGGAATTTGATGGGCACTTCAAATTGAGATTTAAAGTTGGGCCAAGAGATAAATTAACAGTTCATAATGTAGTTGAAGTATCACCCGAGCTTTGGAAGCTTCTGACGAGGATTGGTAGACTTTACGTGGGTTATTCGGCTTTAAATATAAAGGATTACTTGTCGGTACCCAGGTGCACGAAATGCCAAGACTTAAACCACACTAATAAATACTGTGGTGAGGTCCAAGCCGTGTGTTCCCATTGTGGGCAGGCTGTGCAGGGGAGGGGCAGGGGAGTGCAATCGTGGTACTAAATAAGATGATTAAAGGAGTGCTCACAAAGGGACGGTCCACCCATTTGTATACCATGTAAAAAGAGAGGGAAGAAGTGCGGAGGTCCCAAGGAATTAGATAGAATTATTCAAAGAACTGATTATGGCGACCCTTAAGGTGCCTAGGAAAAAAATCACCCAGTAAAGCTAAAAGAGATGCTGAGCGGGGCAAACTTATTAGTAAAGCTCTTTCCACAGGTTCTCTGGTCGATCTACAAGATCCTTCCGGGTCTGCGAGTCCTCTGATGGTGGACATTGGCGTCCAAACCGAGGTCGGACTAGAGGAATCTCTGGGCCGGCTTTTATGCCAGCTGTCGGAGCCTGCGGTGGAGGAGTCGGCTAAAGGTGAAGATGTGGGTGTGGACACTTCCTGTGTATCAAGTGATGGTGGCTGTAACTTGAATAATGTAGACGTTACTAATGTAAATGAAGTAGAGTTCAATGTAAAAAGTGTAAATAGTGGTAGTGGTGGTTGTGGTTGTGGTAGTGGTAGTAGTAGTGTTGGTAATTTGTATAAAGCTGTTGGACCCGGTCGTGTATATACGGACTTTGAGGATATGCTGCGGCTTTCGAGATTGGAAGATGGTGGTTGTTGGGATGTTTAAGGGGGACTAAACAGCGAAGGTCATCAGTCCCCCATTCCAAAATCAGGCGAGCCGAAAATCCACGGAGCAGGTAAAAACCAAAGGGGGAGGAGACGTCCCCCCAGGCGCTAAAAGAACACAAATGGAGCAACAAACATTACAGACAAGAACAGGACAGAGGAACACCAGACAGAAAGAGACAGAAGAAAGGAAGACGGCCGGAGACTGGTTGACTGACCACGAGAACAAAAAAGGGAAAGAGCCAACCACCTCACGGCACACCAGAACAGCAACAGACACAAGGACAAAAGACACAGAAAAGGAAAGGTGCAGGACCTCCCTAAATCGAACCATAAAACGGACTACCACGGATAAAATTTAAAACGTCATCAGCCATGGAGGCATCGTCAGATAAAATCAAAGCCAAAGTGCCCGGGAGATTAAAAGATTGCCGGAGTGTGCGCAGTCGAGGACACTCCAGCAAAATGTGGCCGACCGTCAGCCGGGACCCACACCGACACAAGGGGGGATCCTCCTGACGCAACAGATGGCCATGCGTCAGGTATGTATGGCCGATGCGCAGCCGACACAGGACTACCGAGTCCCTGCGAGAAGCCCGCAGGGAGGAACGCCACACATCGGTCGTCCCCTTGACAGCCCGCAGTTTATTCGGGGCTGTCATGCCACGCCACTCAGCAGCCCACACCCCAATCAGCTTACGGCGCAACACCATCTGCTGGTCGCGAGCCGTAAGGCCGACCTCCAAAGCCGGGGCGTCGATCGCCCCTTTGGCCAGCCTGTCTACACGTTCGTTCCCTGGGATGCCAACATGACCGGGCGTCCAAACCAGGACCACCGAACGACCAGAACGGGCAATGGCGGAAACAGTCTCCTGAATGGAAGACACCAGAGGAGAGGAGGGATAGCAGCGGTCGATGGCCTGAAGGCTGCTCAGGGAGTCACTGCAGATGACGGACCTACCTGAGCAGAAACGCATATGCTCAAGAGCGCGCAATATGGCCACCAGCTCTGCAGTAAAAACACTGCAGCCAGCCGGCAAGGAGCGCTGCTCAACATGAGCAGCATGAGCAAAAGAGTAGGCAGTGCGACCATCAACCAGGGAACCATCAGTGTAGACAGTCTCACAGTCCGAAAATGAGGCGAGGAGAGCAAGAAAACGGCGACGGAGGGCCATAGGCGGAACCGAGTCCTTAGGTCCCTGTGCCAAATCCAGACGGACGGATGGCCGGGACAAACACCAGGGAGGCGTAGGTGCACGGACCCGGAAGGGAGGCGGAAGAGGGAATGAACCCAATTCCGACAGCAGGGACTGAACGCGGACAGCGACGGAAAGCCCAGACCTAGGTCGCCGTTCGGGCAGATGGAGGACCATAGCAGGGAAAAGCAGGCGACGATTGGGATGATCTGGCGAGCAATGAACGTGGACAGCATAGTCGACGAGCAGACGATGGCGGCGAATTCGCAGCGGGGGAACCCCGGCCTCCACCAGTAGACTATCCACGGGGCTGGTGCGAAAAGCGCCAGTGGCAAGCCTAACCCCACAGTGGTGTATGGGGTCTAACAACTTCAACACTGAGGGGGACGCAGACCCATAGGCCAGGCTCCCATAATCAAGCCGGGACTGCACAAGGGCCCTGTACAACCGCAGCAGCGTGCAGCGATCTGCACCCCAAGACGTGTGGCTAAGGCAGCGGAGGGCGTTGAGGTGCCGCCAGCATTTTTGCTTCAGCTGGGTAACATGAGGAACCCATGTGAGTCAGGCATCAAACACGAGTCCCAAGAAGCGGCAAGTGTCCACCACTTCAAGCAGGTGGCCGTCGAGGTAAAGTTCAGGATGAGGGTGGACCGTCCGACGCCTGCAGAAGTGCATAACTCGAGTCTTGGGTGCAGAGAACTGAAAACCGTGAGTCAGAGCCCATGATGCTGCCTTGCGAACGGCGACTTGCAGCCTGCGTTCGGCGACTCCCGTAGTCGTGGAGCTAAATGAGATGCAGAAGTCGTCGGCATACAAAGAAGGAGACACCGACGACCCCACTGCTGCAGCCAGACCATTAATGGCCACTAAAAATAAGGAGACACTCAACACCGAGCCCTGTGGGACCCCATTTTCCTCTATGTAAGAGGGACTAGAGGTGGCACCGACTTGCACCCGGAAAGAGCGGCGCAATAAAAAGCTTTGAAGAAAAGCCGGGAGCCGACCACGAAGACCCCACTCATGCAATGTGGCGAGGATGTGATGCCTCCATGTGGTGTCATACGCCTTCCGCAGATCGAAAAACACAGCAACGAGATGCTGACGTCGGGCAAAGGCCATACGGACAGCAGATTCCAGCCGCACCAAATTGTCCACTGCAGACCGGCCCCGACGGAAGCCACCCTGGGATGGAGCGAGGAGACCACGCGACTCAAGGACCCAACACAAACGCCGCCCCACCATACGTTCGAGCAAATTGCACAAAACGTTGGTGAGGGTAATGGGACGATAGCTGTCCACCGCCAGTGGGTCCGCACCGGGCTTCAAGATGGGGACAATAACACCCTCTCGCCATTGCGACGGGAACACGCCTTCGCTCCAAATGCGATTAAATATCGCGAGAATGTGTCTCTGGCAGTCCCTGGAGAGATGCTTCAGCATCTGTGCGTGGATGCAGTCCGGTCCTGGTGCTGTATCAGGGCAATCGGCGAGGGCAGCGAGGAATTCCCTCTCGCTGAAAGGAGCATTGTATGTTTCATAATGACGCGTGTGGAATGAGAACGGCGTCCGCTCGGCTCGCTCCTTTAGAGAGCGAAAGGCGGGGGGATAGGAAGCAGTCGCAGAGCTCTGAGCAAAGTGCGCGGCTAGCCGTTCAGCAATGGCGGCAGCGTCCGTACAGACAGCGCCGTCCAAGGAGAGCCCAGGGACACCGATAGGGGTCTGGGAGCCATAAATCCGCCGGATCCGGGACCACACGTGCGAGGACGAGACACGGGAGCCCAGGGAGGAGACGTACCTCTCCCAGCACTCCTGCTTACGCCGTGCAATAAGACGGCGGGCGAAGGCACGGAGCCTCTTAAAGGCGATGAGGGTCTCCAGAGACGGGTGCCGCCTATGACGCTGGAGAGCCCGCCTACGGTCGCGAATAGCCTCAGCAATCTCCGGCGACCACCAGGGGACAGTCTTCCTCCGAGGGAGGCCAGAAGAACGGGGGATGGAAGCCTCGGCCGCTGAAATGATGGACGTGGTTAAAACACGAACCACCTCGTCAATGTCACCCTGTGGGGGAGACTCAATGGTTGCAGCGGAAGTAAAAGCTGCCCAGTCAGCCCTGTGGAGAGCCCAGCGGGGCAAGCGCCCAGAAGAATGACACTGGGGCAGTGACAAATAGATGGGAAAATGGTCACTACCACACAGGTCAGGATGCACCCTCCAGTGGAGGGATGGGACGAGTCCAGGGCTGCAAATAGAGAGATCGATGGCCGAGAACGAGCCATGGGCCACACTGAAATGCGTGGGAGCACCGGTGTTCAAGAGGCTAAGGTCGAGCTGAGCCAACACATGCTCCACGGCCCGACCGCGAACATCGGAGACAGTCCCACCCCATAGAGGGTTGTGGGCATTGAAATCACCCAGCAGCAAAAAAGGCGGCGGCAGTTCGGCTATCAGAGCAGCCAGGACATGCTGTGCGACAACACCATCAGGTGGAAGGTAAATACTGCAGACGGTGATAGCCTGTGGCGTCCACACCCGAACAGCGACAGCCTCTAAAGCTGTTTGTAGAGGTACAAACTCGCTGTGAAGAGAGTTAAGGACATAGATGCAGACGCCACCAGACACCCTTTCATAAGCTGCTCGGTTCTTAAAATAACCCCGATAGCCACGGAGGGCGGGGGTTCGCATTGCTGGAAACCAAGTTTCCTGCAGAGCAATGCAAAGGAAAGGATGACGGCTGAGAAGTTGGCGGAGCTCAGCTAGATGGTGGAAGAAACCGCTGCAGTTCCATTGGAGGATGGTATTAGCCATGGATGGGAAAGGCGTGAAGGGACTGGGGGGGCAGATTACGCCTCCGGGGCCCCTGCTGCTACTGAGTTACCACCTGGACAACAGCTATCCACCGCATCCGAGGGACTGGCGAGATCCATGTCCTCAGCGGACGCCAGGATCTCCACCTCATCCTCGGACGCAGAGGAAGAAGGTTGCGGTGGGACAGGTGCCACCGCAATTTCAGGATGCTTGGGAGCCTTTTTCTTTGACTGCTTTGCGTGCTGAGCCTTAGGTGGTTCTGGCTGGGAGGGCCTCACTGGGTCAGTCTCTGGGACTGAAGACGACCGTGACGCCCTACGACCAGCGACCGGTGGTTGTTTGACAACCTTGCGGGTGTCCACTTTGGCACTGGGCAAAGCCTGGGATGGGAGGGCCCCAAGGGACCCCTTCCGAGCGAGAGGAGCCGAAGAAGGCTCACGCTTCTCCGGCTGTGAAGGGGGAACAGATGTCCCCGGTGGTTGGGGTAGTGTTGCTCCTGAAGTAGATGGAGCAGGAGCAACAGGGAGTGAAGTGCCCCCCACAACCAAGGGGGCCGGTGAATGCTGACCGAGCTGAGATCGAACTGGTGTTGCAGCAGCGGCATAACTAGTTGGCATTGGCACAGGATGTAGCCGCTCAAATTTCCGCCTTGCCTCGGTGTAGGACAGGCGGTCCAGGGTCTTATATTCCATTATCTTCCTTTCTTTCTGGAAGATCCTACAGTCCGGCGAGCAGGGGGAATGGTGTTCTCCGCAGTTAACACAGATAGGAGGCGGGGCACATGGAGTATCAGGATGCGAAGGACGTCCACAATCCCGACACGTGATGCTGGAAGTACAGCGAGATGACATGTGCCCGAACTTCCAGCATTTAAAACACCGCATCGGAGGAGGGATATATGGCTTCACATCACAACGGTAAACCATCACCTTAACCTTTTCGGGTAAGACATCACCCTCAAAGGCCAAGATGAAGGCACCGGTGGCTACCTGATTATCCCTCGGACCCCGATGGACGCGCCGGACGAAGTGAACACCTCGTCGTTCGAGGTTGGCGCGTAATTCATCGTCGGACTGCAGAAGAAGATCCCTGTGGAATATTATACCCTGGACCATGTTCAGACTCTTATGCGGCGTGATGTTAACTGAAACATCCCCCAACTTGTCACAATTGAGCAACCTCCGTGACTGGGCAGAGGATGCCGTTTTGATGAGCACAGAACCAGAGCGCATCTTGGACAAGCCCTCCACCTCCCCGAACTTGTCCTCTAAATGCTCCACAAAAAACTGGGGCTTGGTTGACATAAACGATTCCCCATCAACTCGCGTACACACAAGGAACCGGGGTGAATAGTCTCCACTGCCCTCTTTTGCCATACGTTCCTCCCATGGAGTGGCCAGGGAGGGAAATGATCGTGGATCGTATTTCCTGCCGTTGAGGTTAGACCTCGATCGCTTAGAGACTGCTGGTGGTGGCCCACCAGCGAGAGATGATGTACCACGCTTCATTGCGGGTCATCCGCCCTGATGCCACCTACTCCGACCAAGGGCCCTCCCCACGGGCGCCACCCAGCCACAGCAAAGGCCACCTGGCAGGATGGCCATTGCCGGGAGTCCCGATGCCCCGGGGCGATGGGCATCTACTCCTTGGCATACGTGGGGAGTTAACGGCGCAGGCATCAGTAGAGCGATCCCTGTGTTGTCAGGGGGCTACAACCAAGAGGGTACATGGCGGCCCCACCACAACGGACTGGCTACCGTGCTGGATCTTAGGTGCAAAAAATGGCCAAGGTCGTCGTCGCAGTTAAAAGAAACGCTGCAGAGTGCAGTGTGGTAATCGCCCAAGAGATCGAAAACGAGCGGGACACCATTGCAACGACGAGAAAGACGGCTAAAGGTCTAATTGCACGACGGATACAGTGCACCATGTAAGGCGCCCTTCCCCAATTGGCTCGCTCTTCGGAATAATTTAGAAAAATGGAGGTCAAACCCGAGAGGGGACCATCACATAAGGCCGAAACATGTGAGACTCCTTTTAGTCGCCTCTTACGACAGGCAGGAATACCGCGGGCCTATTCTAACCCCCGAACCCGCAGGGGGGGAGATTGGAAGAGCCGGGCCTGCTAACGGTTGCATTGAGGCAACTTGTTCGTAGGGCACACGATTATGGAAATGATATAACATTCCCAGCTCTGGAGGATGTAGATTGTATTCAGCTGGAAGCGGCAAACATCCCCTCTGAAACGGAAAAATTGAAGATCTTGGTGGAACAAGTATACGTACGAAGAGGTCGTAAATTTGACCTTGAAAAAGTATTTAAGGAAATGGTTAAAATGTACGGCCGTAATGTCTGTGACTTGTCCAAACCTTGGCCTGCCAGTCGGTTGCACGTTTTTTATCCCCCTGGATAATGGGGAGGTTTAAAATGTTGCAAGTAAACGCCATGCGTAGCCACACGGTTACGCAAGAACTTAGAAAAATTTCAGAGGAAGAGAACTTGGATGTAATAATTATACAAGAACCGGGTTCCTGTGCTGGTCGGATCCCAGGATTTCCTGCGGTTGCGCAAGTGGCGTTCTCTGGGGAGAATCCCATGAGTGCAATCGTGGTACTAAATAAGATGATTAAAACAACAATTTTAAATCAGTTCTGTAATGAACATGTAACGGTTGTTCAATTGAACTTGCTGTCACATAATGTATATATTGTCAACATATACTGCCAGTTTAGACAGCATATTACACCGTTTATGGAGCAGTTGACTTGGATTTTACGAGCTTTAGAAGGTCACCCTGTGATTGTATGGATGCAAACGCCAAGTCTCCTATGTGGCACAGTGAGGAATTGGACGAGCGAGGCACTGAACTCGAGAATGTGATAATGGAAGCTCACTTAGTGGTGTTGAATCAGCCAGGCAACCCACCTACCTTTTCTGGCAGGGCGGGTGCAATTTCTAATATCGATGTTACCTTAGCAACGTTGCGAGCAGCGCCTCATGTAAGCAACTGGTGTGTAACTAATAATCTAACTATTAGTGACCATAATTGTATATTTTTTGATTATGACACTGTGGTCCAGGAGGAGACTGGCGTTTGGGAAGTACGTTATAACTAAGGACGGACTGGGAGCGACTAGCACGTGAATTCCATCCCCCAGTGCTGGGACCTAATCTTGAGCCTGAGGATGTGGAAGAGGCAGTGGAAGCAATTGTTATGGCTATTGACGCCGCAATTGCTGCGGCGGTTCCTCGGGTGGCGAGGTTTGTCCGCAGGCAGTCTACTCCGTGGTCCCCAGAACTGACTGCACTTAAGTGGTCTGTCAGGAGGTCGCGGAGTAACTATCAAAGAAGCTTTGCCCAAGAAGAGAGGGATTTTCATCTACAGATTTATCGTCGCCCTAAAGAAAGATATAAGACATTGATACAGAGGACTCGAAGGCAGTCATGGGAAACTTTTGTCAAAGATCAGCTGGGAATGGACCCTTGGGGGGTCCCATATAAGCTGGTCAGAGAGAAAATCAGATCGCCAACTATGTTATCCACACTATGCCTGGACGGAAGACATACTACAACCTGGGAAGAAACTGCAAGTGTCTTGCTGGACACTACTCCCGGACGACAGGGAAGACGAAGACACAAACGAGCAACGGGGCATACGTCGGATAATGATGGAGCCATATTATAATGATATACATGTATATCCTTTCTCTGTCGAGGAAGTGGTGGCTGTACTTCGTTCCTTTGCCAGAAAGACGGCTCCTGGTCCTGATGGCATTCCTTCTGAGATCCTGCAGTACCTGGCACCGCAGCTTGCTCCAGAGTTGGCCAAGATTTACAACACCTGCTTGCAACTACATGTGTACCCCAGAAAGTGGAAGATCGCAGAGGTGATTATCATTAACAAAGGTTCTGATAAAGATCCGCAGCTGGCAAAGTCATACAGACCGATATGTCTCTTGGATGTACTGGGCAAAGCCTTTGAGAAGTTGCTTACTGACAGATTGTTAAGTCATCGAGCTCTGCATGGCATGAGCGATCGGCAGTTCGGGTTCCGGAAGGGTCGCTCCACTCAGGATGCGATCAATGAGGTAGCCCGGACTGTCCACACAGCCAGTGCAAAGTATGTTCTGGGGATAATGGTGGACATTTCAGGGGCCTTCGACAACCTGTGGTGGCCGGCTCTCTTCTCTTCGTTGCGAGAGATGGGATGTCCCTGGCTACTATATGGTTGTTTGGAGGCCTACTGTGATAACAGACTGGCTAGGATCACGGCTCCTGGGACTGTGGTGTCCAAAAGGATCACTCGGGGCTGCCCCCAGGGATCGGTTTTTGGTCCTGTTTTTTGGGACATAAATATGGAGTCTCTGCTTAACACCTTGCAGCGGGACACCTCAGTGCTGGGTGTCGTGGCTTATGCGGACAACCTGGTAATCTTGGTGGAAGGTAACACTCGAGCCATAATGGAAGAACATGCAAGACAGGCAGTGGAGATATTGCAAGGGTGGTGCAATCGGTCTTAATTAACTGTTGCACCACAGAAATCATCTTACATGTTGTTAAAAGGAAGGCTCAATAGAGATCCAACCGTAAGAATTGACAATGTTTTTGTATCAAGACAACGTTCAGCGCGTTACCTGGGGGTATACCTGGATGAACGCTGGAATTTCAATGTTCATATAGAGCAGGTAGTGGCTAGATCCTTGGCCCTGTTTAGTAAATTAATAACTATTGGACACAGGCGCTTTCACCTGCCAGCGAAAGCAATTCATCTCTATCATAACTGTGTGTTGGCTCCGATTGTGGGCTATGGAGCGAGCGTGTGGGCCCACAGATTGGCCCTGGTAAGGCCGGCCATGTCAGTCAGGAGGATACAAAGAAATATTTTGTTACGGTGTATTGGTGCCTTCGGCACCAGCCCTACCGATGCATTGTTAGTCATTATGGGCTTATGCCCATTAGATTTGATTGTTAGACAGCAAGCAGCCTTTTATTGGCTGCGAAAACAAAATATTGAGCGGGTACGTGAAATAATGGGAGCGCCCTTGACAAGTGTTAAGTCAATCAGAAATGAATTACTTAATATTTGGCAGGATGAGTGGAATCGCTCGGATACTGGGAGAAGGGTTTATTCCTTT